>NC_089586.1:69348228-69592527 GCF_019320115.1 Miscanthus floridulus | reverse complement strand
TTTTTGCTTAGAGGTGGTGCTGTTTCCTAGAAGTCTTGCAAGCAGACTATCTTAACAAAGTCTACAATGGAAGCATAACTCACAGCATTAGACACCACTGGCTCTGAGGCCGAGTGGCTTCGTGATCTCCTTATGGATTTATCGGTTGTTGAAAAACCCATACCAGCTATTTCTATAAACTATGATAACTAGACTATGATTACGAAGGTTAACAGTTCTAAGGATAACATGAAGTCCACGAGGCATGTTAAGAGATGACTAAAATCTGTCAAAAAATTGAGAAACTCCAGAGTAATAGCATTGGACTATGTTCACACGTCTAACAATCTGGCAGATCAATTCACTAAGGGTCTGTCACGCAATGTGATAGAAAGTGCATCGAGAGAGATGGGTTTGAGACCCACTTGAAATTTACTATAGTGGTAACCTGTTCTATGTGATCGGAGATCCCATAAAGTAGGATGGTGAAACAAGCTAGTAGTAAATTGTGAGGAAAGATCCTTAGTAAGACTCATTTCTAATGCATATCTTTCCTTTCTGTAAGGCAGGTTGGTTTTTACCTTAATGTGTTCCAAGTGGCTTGCTAAAGCAAAGATGTTGTCCTATAGAACATCTTTTGAGTAGCACACCTATATGAGTCAGACTGCTGGTCATAGTCTATGAGATTTGGGTGATCTCTAAATACTCATGAAAGGCCTTGGAGTATGACTTATATGCTTCAAATAGAGGGGATGCCTTTTGCAGCCAAGTATCAGCTAAGGACTTTAGTGACATTCACCTCACACAAAACTATCAATTCAAGGCTTAGTCCATTGTTCAGTTGTAACTGAGTGAAACTATTGCTCTAGATGGATGTTTAATTTAACAGTCTCCATCGAAACACTAGTATATAAAAGAAATGTGGTTCTGACACTACTTTGTTACAAACCCTAAGTTTGGTGGGGATTGTTGGATATATTATGGGCTTGGCCCGTATAATATTTAATAAACAAATAAAACTCTATGGTACATAACATTAGGCATTGTATGGTTTAATACCATATGGGATTTTGACTGAACCTTGACTCAGCTTATATGGTTGGAAATTATTCATCTTAATTAAGAAGCTGAGAAAAGGACATAGGCGTGACACACGTGCGTGCGCCGCCACGGCCGGGCCTAGGCCATGGCGAGGCAGGTGGGCAGCGAGCGAGCAGGCGGGCATGACCAGTCTTTTGCCACTTAAATCCATAGAATCACAGGAGTTTCTCTTCTTGATGGTGGAGGCGAATTGATTGTGATAGTTACCGTCCCTTCCACTTTCCGTCTCCTGGGATTCTCTACTGCCTTTCTCCCTTCCCATTATGGCCATATATCCATAGTCCTCCGTCAGTCCAGATGACTAGCTTCCACAAATGCTCCCGAGAGAAACCACATCTCAACAGCCCTCTAGCTTCCCCGTCCTGTACCTCTACGCGCACGGAGTAGAAGGAGAGCAGGTGCCTCCGGAACCCTCGTCCGCTTGAGAACCTTGCTTGGGGTGAGCGGTGATTAGGTTTTTGGGGAGCGATCCATGACTGCTCATCCACGTACGTCCTCTTCCTGGTGGTGATCGCTCTCTGAACCCGTCTTCTTCCTAGTGATTGCTTGTGGAATAGCAAGACGTCTTCTTCCTAGTAACCGTTCATGGGACTGCACTGCGAACATCTTCCTGCATTGACTGTGGTCCATGACTTTGAGCAATGCACTATGTCAACTAGTGTGAATGGAGCCTTTGATGCCCTTGGTATGGGACCCTCCGCTGGATACAATCTAATCTTAGTGATTACTGTACTTTGTGTTTTTACTGTATCAATTTGTATGTCATGTCTGCATGTTGTAGCATTCGTTAGTGATATACACATGCACATATATGTAATCACAAACCTGCTGATGTTATATTTATGGATTAAATTGACCATGAAAATGCCTTAATTTCTAACACTCTGCTCATTGGACTGCCATCTACCTGTGATCTGACATAGGTTAACAGGAAGCTGTTTTGGTAAGTTGTCAATGTAGCGATGTCGTATACATAATTATTGTTGCAGGATTGTTAAGATTGCCAAATGACCATGGAGGTAACACACTACTCTTTTTTAGTCAAAGAGCAATAAATCGCTATTGGACAAAAAGGATTATGATAGGTCCTCTCTACATTTTTGGTGAATAGAGAAAAAGGGGAACATGGTACACTATAGTTGCCAACAAATCATTCAGAAGATGTTAACAAACAATCAAAATGTGTTAACAAACAATCAGAATCAACATATCATTGCAGTAATCGAAGAGAAGTACATACCTCTCGTTTCATGATTTTCACTTCACCTTTGGGAAACCCTCCACTATCATCATTTTTTATGAAAAGCTAGAACCTAAATTTGCTTTACCCCAAAAGCCAAAACAAACTGATACAACAACCAATATAATAGAATCTATTTTGAATCTTTGATAAACAGTTCCCTTGTAACCAGAGCAGTACATGTAGCTTTGTGGGGATAGATCATGTATAGGTAATATTGGTATTAGAAAGCTAATGACACTATCAGGAAATTAGAAAAAGAATGCGTCTATTAAACCGAACCTATATGAGCAGTGCGCATACTTGCAGTGAGAATTGAAAGAAACAGGAGAAGCAAAAGTGACCACAAACAAGCAAAGTGTCGGACAATGTTATCTCTGGAAATAGGGCGTGTGCTCAAAACCAAGAGTGTATAACCTGACATCATAGGCAATGATGACGGACAGTGATGACAAGCGTAGAATCAAGAAGAATATATCTATCACTTCACGGGCAATAAGCAGAAGCTCAGATTGCACAACTATGTGTTATTGACATCACAAGCAATGATCATAAGCAAGTATGAGCACAAAACCTAAGGCAATAATTAGATTAGGCAAGGGGAGAAACCATCATAGGCAATCACATCAGAAACTCTACATTTTAGTTCAGGTTCCTGCGGAGTACAGGGCATCCACATTAGCCAAAAAAACATGTACCACTGTACCATTCCATCCGAGATTAACGGTGCAGGATCACTGCACCAATTTGGACTTTAGAGGAGGCAAAATCTCTTCTTGGCTCGCTGTCTATTGTGTTTGCATGGCGCCACCACAAATTTAATAAATAAGAGGTGATTTCAATAAACAGTAGCTCCCATTGGTGGAGCCGGAGCACACAAAATAGAATAGGATAGGTACAAAGAGAGGCCAAAAACCAAACTAAGCAATTGACCATTGCCTCAGCTATCATGGAAAAAGCGGAAATGCTCGAAAGTACACAAAATAGAGTAGGTACAAAGAGACAAAAAAAACAAAGCAACCAACAGACCATTGCCTCAGCATGGAAGAGGCAGAAAGAGACGCAAAAAATAAAATCAACATTGATCATGGTCACTTTGTCAACATTGGTCATGGTCATAGTAGACAGATGTAGGAACCATCCAAAAACCAGAACTAACCAATTGACGATCGCCTTATCATCGAACAGGTAAAAAGAGACGAGAAAAAATAAAATCAACATTAGTCATGATCATTGCCTCAGTTATGAAGACGGTAGACAAATGTGAAAGGAAGAATCTATCATAGCTCATGAGCATTGCCTCAGTTATCTAGAAAAAGAAAGAGGCATAAATCGTGTAACGATACCTCATGATCACCGCATCAAACATTAAACACCTATTGTGTATTCATCACAGCACTACCCCATTCCCTCAAATTAATCTAACAACAACAGGAAAGTGTACACATCATTGCACATGACCCAAATCATGAGCACCATAATGTACTAAGAAACAAAACAAATATCACTAAAACAGTCATGTCCTCAAATATGCCATAAAATCATGAGCACTGTAGTGTACTTAGAAATCAAACAAATATCATTGATAGGGTCATGTCCTTAGATATATGGCACAATACCTAGGTAGTCTCAAGATCTAGCCGAACTGAACATATGACATGGTACGCAACGCAACAACAAATGAAAAAAGCTACAGGAAGGCAGTAACCATGTAGATTGGTAAGAGAAAAGTGTGAGAACAATAGATCTAGGGTCAATTTAACCTTGGCTTGTCAAATTGCCTCCAAACCGTAGAGCAATGCCACTGCACATGGCAGAGAGTAAGGAGAGAGAGAGAGAGAGCAATCCAGCGAGCGAATGGATCGAGGAAAAGTGGAGCCACGCAGACGACATGCAGGAGACCGCGCGGGTGCTGAATTTTTTGTTTTTAGTCCTTTTTTTGAAAAATTTTCACAAATGTGCCCCTGGAGTTATACTTTTGAAATCTGAACCCTTAGATCGGCGTCATCGTTGGTCGCACCTAGGTCTTGGGCTCGGTGGGGACGTGGCGGTGGCTTGATAGGCAACTTGGTGCCGTAGATCTTGGTACCAGGGTTATTAGCGTCGAGAATGGCGCCAAGATCTATGGCGCTGATGTGGTGTTTTAACCCGATGCCCAACCTTCCTGTCCGAGCCTTCTTCCTCTTCTTTCTCCTCCTATTTGGGTTTTTTCTCTCCCCACTTCATCCTACCTCATGAATCGGCATATTAAAAAAAACTAGGAGGGAGCGAGGATACCTTGCTCTCGAAGCGTACAACACATATTAGTATCATTGTTAATATCGATATCGGACCCCCACATGTTTGAAGAGGTTCATATCGATATTAGACCTTAGCACTATGCCAGATTTGCACATCACTACCGGCCTCATCACTGCCAGATTTGTGAGAACCGACAGTGATGTACCTTCACTGCCGGTTATGAGCTTGAAAATGAAAAAATGATTGGGGTTGGGCTAAAATCGGTAGTGAAGGACCACATCACTGCCGATTTGTCGCTTGAACCGACAGTGTTTTGGCGGGCACTCATCACTGCTGGTTTAAGCCAAGAGCCGATAGTGATAGGGCTCTATCACTATCGGTTCTAGCCAAGAACCGATGTTGATAAGCCTACAACACAAAAAGGCTGTAGCCGTCCTCTCCTTTCTCCTCTCTTCCATCCCGAGAACAGAGGCGTGTGTTTGGACCCTTCCCTCCATTGTTGCGGTTGCTCTTCACCATGAAGCTAGTGCTTGGATTTTGAAGAATGCCTTGATCTTTTTGCTTTAAGGTTAGTAACAAACATCAACTCCTTTGATTTTGTTGCTTAATTAGCTTCATTTTGATGGCTACATTGCTTGATTCTCATTCTAGTTCTTTCTCCATTCTAGAGAGCACTTTTCCAATTGGACATTTGTGCCAGGCTCAAATTGTGGTGAATCCATCATCCAAAAGGTTGGTGTCTATGAACACATTTAAATTCCTAGCTAATTATTCCATGGTGGTCAAGATCATCATTGTTAGTATGTGATGCTATAATTAGTTCTTAGAAGTAGAGTAGAATAGTTGTTCTTCAATATTGTGCAATAATTGTTTTTTACTACGATTTTCAATTTACAGGGCCAGGGCTACCAATTTCAATTTTTCAATAATTAGTGTACAATAATGTTTTCCAAAAATGGTACTTTCGAGCTACAATTGTTGTTCATGAAGCTTGATTTCTTATTAATTCTTTGTAATTACTGTCTTAGTATTTTTTTGTGCAGAGATGGATCGAGAGTGGATACATCTGTCCTGAACGAACAAGCGGTACATGCATGGCGTCAGCTAGTTTATCACTGATGCCAAAGCCCATGCTAGAAATGGGAACCCTGTCTTCTACCCATGCAAAGATTACAAGAATCATAGGAACTTTCATCAAATTGAGTCTATACGATCGCACTTGATTACTAGGGGGTTCATGCCAAACTATACAATATGGACTATGCATGGCGAGGTTGGTGTGAATGTTCTGCGGGAAAACGATGATGATGTGGAAATGCCTGACGTAGCCATCCACGATGCTAATGAGGAACCTGGTGTCAACATAGAACCTATGGCCACAGTTAATAATGTGTATAGGAACACGCTAGCTGATGACACCGAGGATAACGATGGCATTTCTCAGCTGCTACATAATAGTAGAGACCAGATGTCTTAGTGAAAGACAGCTGAGAAAGCTAGAGAAAATGAGACAAGATGGCAAAACACCATTGTATAGGAATTGTCCAATGAGCAACCTAGAAGCCGACATCATGCTGTTAGAGTTCAAATCGACAAACGGATTGAGTGATAAAGGCTTCGATCAGTTGTTAGGTATAATAAGGAAAATGCTCCCAGAAAAAAACGAGTTGCCAGAAAAGACATACTTGGCCAAGCAAATGATCTGCCCCATCGGCCTCGAGGTTGAAAAAATCCATGCGTGTTCCAATGATTGCATATTGTACCATGGAGAAAAATACAAAGACTTGGACAAGTGCCCCAAGTGTGAAGCTCCACGGTACAAGGAAGGGCCGTCAGATGAGGGTACCAAGACCAGAGGAGGTCCCATAAAGGTCGTTTGGTATTTCCCTATAGCTCCCCGGGTGCATAGGCTGTTTGCATGTGCAAAGTTAGCCAAGCTTTTGCGCTAACATGGTGAAGAGTGTAAGAAAGATACAATGATGAGGCACCCCATCGATGGGTATGACTGGAGGACTGTCAATACTATGTTCTATAAGGACATCAGTGGAGAGGTAAGGCACCTTTGGTTTGCTTTGAGCACAGATGGGATGAATCCTTTCGACCAGGTTAGAAGCAATCATAGCACCTGGCCAGTGATGCTCTGTATATACAACCTTCCACCTTGGGTCTGTATGAAGCGGTCGTACATCTAGATGCCACTACTAATCCAAGGGCCAAGACAGCCTGGGAATGACATCGATGTGTTTCTAGAACCAGTGATCGATGAACTAGTGGAGATGTTTGAAAAGGGTGTGCCGGATGTTTGGGACGAGTACAAAAAGGAACATGTCATGATCAAGGGAGTACTTATCGCTACAATCATTGACCTGCCAGGTCAAGGTTCGTTGTCTGGAGAGAAGACAAAAGGCTATACTGGATGTGTCGAGTGCTTGGACGACACCGATGCTGGTAAATCTACCAAATAACTCAAAGATAGTTTATATGGGACACCGTAGGTTCCTACCTAAGGATCACCCTTACCGCAGGAATAGAAAAGATTTCAATGGTACTATTGAGAAATGCTTAGCTCCAAAATATCGAGATGGGCCTGCGATACTTCGAGAACTCAACAAACTGGAGGTTGTCCTTGGGAAGGGGGACAATGCAGTAGCAGCGCCTAATGGGAGCATTTGGAAGAAAAAATTGGTTTTCTAGAAACTACCTTACTGGCCATTTCTGAGTGTACGCCACTGTCTTGATCCCATGCACATCACTAAAAATGTGTGCGCTAACTACTCTTAACACCTTGATAGGACACCGGGGGGACATCGAAGGATTCACTAGCCACATGCCTAGACATGCAACACTTGGGAATCAGGAAGGAGCTGCATCCCATGGAGCTAGAGAATGGCCAGTTCAAACTTCGGTTGCGTCATGGACATTGAAGAAGGAAGAAAAGCGTGCGCTTATTTCTTTCTTCAATGAACTCAAAGTCCCGATGGGCTACTGTGCAAACCCGAAGAGCTAGTGAACATGAGAGAACTCAAGTTCAACTATGGCCCTATGAAGGCCCATGACTGTCATGTCATTATGACTCAGCTGCTCCCTGTTGCCCTGCGTGGTATCCTCCCCCCCAAAGGTCCGTGCCCCAATCATAAAGCTTTGCTCGTTCTTCAACGCGATCTCAAAAAAGGTCATTGATGTGTCCACGCTAGAGTAGCTATAGCGGGACATAGCCGAAAACTCTCATTAGGCTTGAGATGCATTTCCTGTCCGACTTACTTTGATATCTCATTGCATCTGCTCATTCATCTTGTTGACCAAATTAGAGTCCCTTGGCCCAATGTACCTGCATCAGATGTTTCCTTTCAAAAGATTGATGAAAGTTTTCAGGAGGTATGTTAGGAACAGATTTAGGCTAGAAGGGGGCATGGTTGAAGGATGGTCAATGGAGGAGGCCATTGAGTTCTGCACATATTATCTAGACATCAAAAGGGTCGGAGTTCCAGAATCTCGTCATGAGGGAAGACTACATGGCAAAGGAACGATCAGGGAGAAATCTGTTATAGTAGACAACCCTATTTCTTTTAGACTGGCATAGTTCACTATTCTCCAGCAAGCCGAGGGTGTGATGCCATACATTGATGAGCACAGGCAATCGCTGCAAACTCTGTATCCGAACAGGTCACGGGCTTCGATGGATAAAAAACATAAGGAGGAATTTGTCAGCTGGTTGCGACATCGCTTGCTTGGAATAAAGTTGGGTAATCAACTGGATGCCTTAGCCAAGGGACCTTCGAGTACATATCTTAAGTACTAAGGGTATGAGATCAATGGATTCACATTTTATACAAAAAAGCAAGATGGAAAGAGCACATACCAAAATTGTGGTGTTTGTTTTGATGCTCACGGCAAGAACGGCAACGTGCAGGCGACATACTATGGTTTCATAGAGGAGATATGGGAGCTAGCATACTGGTCCGTTGAAGGCAGCTCTTTTTCGCTGCCAGTGGGTCCGAGCTCGAGGAAATCAACACTGACAGTGAAGGGTTCACTACCGTTGATCTCACTAAGACCGCATACAGAGATGACCCCTTCGTCCTTGCAAGAGATGTTATGCAAGTCTTCTATGCAAGGGACAACAAGACAAAAGGAAGGCTAAAAGTAGTCCTAGAAGGGAAAAGGAAGATTGTCGGTGTCGATGGAGTGACGGACGAAGAAGACTACAGGGGCTATCAGGAAATGCCTCCATTCGGGGTAAACATACCCCTACCTATCCTTCAAGAGGGTGACGAACCTGCTTACGTACGAATTGATCACAATGAGGCCCTCATTGTTGATGGACCTAAAGATAGTTAGATTATTGTTAACTATGTAATCATTATGCAGACGTTGTATCAGTAATTCGCACTGAATATTTAATTTATATTTTGTGCGCATCTCTATAATTTAATTATTGACTATGTAATCAAATATTAAGATGATGTTCACAAACACTATTATTTGATAATTATAGACCATTAATTCATTATCATAGAATTAAATAATCAAGACATAAATTTTTGTGTTATTTTAGAATATAAACTAACTGCATTATTTCTATTAATAAGTAAAGAAAGAAAAGCAAAATAAGTGAACTCCCTATTCTAGCTCAGCTGTTAAGGCCGCACACTCTGTACTCTGAGACCCACGCTCGAATCCCAGGCGGGCCAAACTTTTTTGATTTTGCATTTATTATTTAGTAGTGCATTACAATGGGATAAAAGAAAAAATAAAACCATTCTAACCGAACTCCCTATCCTAACTCAGCGGTTAAGGCCGCGCACTCTCGACCCCATGACCCGCGCTCAAATCTCAGGCGGGCCAAACTTTTTTATATTTTTTACAAAAGGCTACGATGGCAGGCTCCAAACCAACACTGTTTTTTTTATATTTTTTTACCTAAAGTTGGCGGATAGGGCCCTTCACTGCTGGTTTTGGTTTTAAAACCTGGCAGTGATAGTTTCTATCACAGTCGGTTGCTCAAACCGACACAGAAGGCCCCATTCACTGTCAGGTTTTTAAACTAAAACCGACAGTGATATGTAGATGCTCCTCACATGCCAACAGTGCTCCCATGACCACAACCACGACTGCTAGCCCCTATAAAATGGCCCTCGGCCAGGAGCTAGCCTCTCCATGCATGTTGGTTTCAGCCAGGCCTTATCAGCCATGATACAATGTTTTCCTCTCACAACAAACCACAGATATCGTTATGCATCGTAGTCCACCATAATGGTGCACACATGAGGTACTAGAAGAATGCTACTGAAGATAGAGCAACGCCAAAGATTGGAGATGCCATGAGGTTCACAGAGCCATCCGTTGTGGTGCCGAGCTGAATCCGATGTGCTCTGGACTGTACCAAGAAAAAGGCCATGTACAGCAGAGGCATGGATTCATCGATGCCACTTATCATCTCCAACCGGTATAGCTCGTAGACCACCTCGGTGCTGTTGTTTGACCCTAGTTGGTGCTAGAAGAATGCTACTGAGGTGGTTAAATTATAATGTGTTGATACACATTGATGGTAACATTGACCTGTATGCAAATAGGTCTTTGTTATCGTATATGTAATTTTAGTGTAAGGTCTTTGTTATCGTATATGTAACTTATTTCTAATTTTTTGATGTATTTCATTACTATCTAAATAAATATATCGTTGTTGTTAAAACTTTCCCACTGTAGTATCTAAATAAATATATCCTTCACATATATGCACATTCACTGTCGGTTCTATTTAGAAACCGGCAGTGATAGTCACCTTCACTGTCGGTTCTATTTAAAAACCGGCAGTGATAGTAACTTTCAGTGTCGGTTCTGTTTAAAAATCGATAGTGATGTCCATGCCCCCTATATAAAACAAACTGCCGGCCACATACATCGATCCCACCCACCCATGAACTCTCTCAGTCTCATTTCTCACATTTCACTCTCACTTCTCAAGACATCCACTCTCTCTCTACGTGATTTGGTCATGGCTCCTGCATTTTTCAATGGTATTGATATGTTGTCTTCTCCAATATTCTATCTATATTCATTTGATCTATATTTGTATTCATGTTTCTTTGCATTCTACATTTATATATATTCTTATTCCTTGCATTCGATCTATATTTAATTATGTTGCCACATTTTACTTGGAAGAATTTTTTGTGCATATATTTTATGTTCATTTTTTTTGCATTTTATCGATCAGGTGGTATGAACAACGGACCTCCCCCACCACAAGAACCAGGTTTCCACCCTGGCGATGAGCCATTCGCTCCTAATGTGGCCATTCCACGGTTCCCTGTTCCAGCTATTGTATGAAATATTTTCCAACATCTTTTGTTTTTTGATGCTAACAAATAACTGTAATTAGTTTAATATCATTGTTGCATGCATATATGTCGCAAGACTATATCCCCAATAGATTGGCTACGAACAGCACTTAGCTGGTTCTTTATCTCGGACATCATCGAGAACACGGCATCTAATGCAAGTGGTCGGCTATGGACGTGTGAACTCAGTTTTTTCATCCCTGTGAGGGATTCAAATCATCGGAACCATATCCACAGGACGGGAATATAGAGCCCGGACGTGATAAGCACCCAATTAAGTGTCCGTGCACATTTGTTTAGAGGCACTTCGACATATTTGCTATGATGTGCTTGATTTCTCGCACTTCAAGGCACTTGCTTTGAATGCTGGTGATATCCCCATCCCGCAAGCAAGCGAATGGTTTGCGAGCTACAACCATGCGGATGTGGTAAAATGGTCACTTATACCTGAGTCGTGGTTATTTGTTGTTTATTATTGTAATAACATTCTCTCATTTTTTTTCTTTTTCTCCACATGCAGATTGCGCTACAGGACCTTACCTATGCTGCATGTGGCTTGTGGGCCATTTCTAGACCAAGCTACGGAGCAACTCGGGTACGATTGGGACTTCTACAATGGAAACCTCGGCCAGCTCACTATAGAAGGACGCCAGTACTGCATAAGGATTACTAACAGGGGCAGTGGATCGTTCAGTAGGTTACATCTATGGCTGACCATTCTTTCGGTATTGTGAGGCACGAGAGAGTGCACTCATTAGGGCATTGGACTTCATCGATACAAGCGGATACATAATCCGTGACATCAATTACGATATATGGCTACAGAGGCATGTTAGTGTGCGTGGCCCGATCGATCCCAGCAGTGATTCCTATAGTAATTAATGTTTATTTAGCTAGGTTTTCAAGGTCGTAGTTTAATTGGGTTCTAATTTTAATATGTACGGCTTTGTGTGTTTAATTATTGTCATGCATGTAATTCATGTAACATTCCGGTGTCGTATTGGTCTCAAACTTTTTCTCAGGCTTGCACTTGCCACGTGTGAAGGAAACACCAAGTTTGGGATTTTGCAGAGATGGTTTGCTACTTTCTGAGGTTTAATTGAATTTTCGCGCGACGAGACCATTTAATTATAGGTTGAACTGAGTCTACCCACGAAAAGATCCGGAATGGTGTCCAAACTTTTACATAGGCTCTAATGTGCCCTAGGGATAAGAATTTTGTGGAGGTGGATGGAAAAATCTATTGGGTCCAAGATGAAATTCACCCTCTTTTGTCTCATTTAGCACTGGAGAAAAATATAATAAATAAAAAAATAAACAAAAAAACCTAAGATCATGTGTGGGGTCTTAATTTGGGTGTACATGCTTGCCAAAAAATTTTTAAGCTATTTCAACATAGGCGGAGTATACATGCTTCACAGAGGTACATATGCCCTTTCATCGAACCATGACTATACACATAGGTTATCATGGTTTCTGTGGTTCATAGGCATTTCGGTGTCATATTGGTCTCAAACTTTTTCTCAGGCTTGCACGTGCCACGTGTGAAGGAAACACCAAGTTTGGGATTTTCCGGAGATGGTTTGCTACTTTCTGAGGTTTAATTGAATTTCCACGTGATGAGACCGTTTAATTATAGGTTGAACTGAGTCTACTCATGAAAAGATCCAGAATGGTGCCAAACTTTTACACAAGCTCTAATGTGCCCTAGGAATAAGAATTTTGTGGAGGCGGATGGAAAAATCTATTGGGTCCCAGATGAAATTCACCCTCTTTTGTCTCATTTGGCACAGAGAAAAATATAATAAATACAAAAATGAACAGAAAAACCTAAGATCCTGTGTGGGGTCTTAATTTGGGTGTACATGCTTGCCAAAAAAATTTCAAGCCATTTTGACATAGGCGGAGTATACATACTTCACAGAGGTACATGTGTCCATTTCATCGAACCATGATTATACACATAGGTTATCAAGGTTTCTGTGGTTCATAGGCATTCTGGTGTCATATTGGTCTCAAACTTTTTCTCAGGCTTGCACGTGCCACGTGTGAAGGAAACACAAAGTTTGGGATTTTCCGAAGATGGTTTGCTACTTTCTGAGGTTTAATTAAATTTTCGCACGACGAAACCATTTAATTATAGGTTGAACTGAGTCTACCCACGAAAAGATCTAGAATGGTGCCAAACTTTTACACAGGCTCTAATGTGCCCTAGGAATAAGAATTTTGTAGAGGTGGATGAAAAAATCTATTGGGTCCAAGATGAAATTCATCCTCTTTTGTCTCATTTGGCACGGAGAAAAATATAATAAATAAAAAAATGAACAGAAAAACCTAAGATCCTATGTGGGGTCTTAATTTGGGTGTACACGCTTGCCAAAAAAATTTCAAGCCATTTCGACATAGGAATACATATGCTTCTATTTATTCAGCATATAAAAGATTTTTTTAATATATATAAACATCACTGTCGGTTTCAAGAAACCGGCAGTGATGAGAAGAAACCGACAGTGATGCTTGTTATCACTGTTGGTTTATTTTAAAAATTGGCAGTGATATATAAAAAATTAAAAAAATTGTGCCAGCCCTCGGGTTCGAGCTCGGGTCTTGGGCTACAGAGTTCAGACACTTAACTGCTGCGCTAGTATAGGATGTGTGCCATGGTTTATTTATTTTATCATTTTGACCTTTAGACCGCTTAATAAATTATAAAATTAAACAAAAAAAATTGGGCCACCCGTGATTCGAACATGGGTATCGAGGGCTAAGTTGCGGGGTCTTAACCGTTGAGCCAGTAGGAGGTGTTCGAAAGATGTGGAAAAGATAATTTACTTATGCTGTAACCACACACGGAAATCACTACTGGTTTAAAGAATAGCCCGACAGTGATGTGATAGATGACAGACATGCTGCAACACGGTATTATCTAGAAGAGCAACAGTCCTGTTGGCCCCCTCGATCTCCGGTACGTAGCATATCATATACTACGGTCTTCGTGACAACGAGGTCATACAAAATGCAACATCCAATATGTAAGCAAATAAAACGAGAGTTCATATACAATGCAAAGTATCAACCCAAGGTGATGATGATCAAACAAAGGATTCGACGACATGGTTTTTTTCAGCACCAGTAAATTATTACATCGATCTAAGGCATTGATTAATCAGTAGTGCTACTACTAATTACTACCAGTGCTGCCGCATGCGTCGTCCCCCTGCTGCCGGTCCTCTTCGCGCTTCTTGCGCTCAGCCCTGCGTCGGCGCCGTTCCGCGTCCATCGCGAGACGCCACTCGGTCTCCTCCTGGCGGCGGCGCTCCTCCTCCTTGCGGTGGCGCTTCTCCTCCTCCTCGCGGCGGCGCTCATCCTCCTTGGAGATCTCAACGATGCGCTTTAGGATGCAGTCGTCGGTCTCCTTCTGTGTGATGGCACGAAGGTGCCGGTCCTCCTCCTCCTTTCGAGCCGTCTCCAATGAGTTGAAGACGACCTCCTCCACCGAAAGAGGTTCTGGTTCCTCCTCCGATGCGGTCTCATGGTCTGGATCGTCCTCGAGGTTCACCTTGAGGTCCGATTCGGACGACGGCGTCGGTGGAGGCATCGGGGGGTGACGTGAGGACGACGGGTTCAGCATCGCCCATGTTGTCTTCAAGTAGTGAGGCATTATGCGTGGTGGCCGGGTCGATGGCCAGGCGAGGTGTGTGCATGGGAAGGGCGGTGCTTTGCTTTCTTGACGCGCTGGTGGTGTGGTGGCTGACTGTGTGCATGGGGGGCTTATATAGGCGTGTCAGGTGGTGGAACTGATCACGGTGCAATAACTTGCAGCCCCTAGGAAGACAGAGCGTGCCTACATTGGGAATAGTTGAACCACCATTGTGCCTGCGTTGGGAAGACGGAGCACGCCTACGTTGGGAAGACGGAGCGCGCCTAAGTTTGGGAACCGGCGAGAGCAGCTAGTCGATGGACGGGGTAAATGCGGCATCTCTTCGTGGGGAGCTGAAGGGCTCTTCGTGGGAACCACGGCTTATGGACTGGGTAATTAAAATAGCGGACTCTTCATATGGGAACCACGTGACCAGCATGGCCAAGGAGTTGAAGGGCCTACGCGCAAAGCAGGGACAGATAATCACTCAAAAGAATAAATTCCTTCAAACTTTCTAAATCAGGTGATAGCTCAATGGTTTGTCCGCTGCTCTAGAACTTGTAGGCTTCGGTTCAATTCAGGGATGCAACACATTTATTTTATCTTTTTAACCTTTAGACCGCTTAATAAATTATAAAATTAAACCAAAAAATTGGGCTACCTAGGACTTGAACACGGGTTTCGGGGGCTAAGTTGAGAGGTCTTAACTGTTGCGCCAGTAGGACGAGTTCGAAAGAAAATGGAAACTTATCCTACTTAACACCTAAGTTAACCTAACTGCTACACAACATCACTGCCGGTTTGGGGAATAACCCGACAGTGATGTACACCATCACTGTCAGTTTGCAAGCAAAACCAGTAGTGATGAGCTATTTCCCAAAATAAATTAATAATTTATAAAATAGAACAAAAAATTTGGGCCGCCTGGGACTCGAACACAGGTCTCGGGGGCTAAGTTGAGGGGACTTAACCGTTGCGCCAGTAGGAGGAGTTTGAAAGAAAACGAAAACTTATCCTACTTAACACCTAACTACTACAGCATATCACTGCCGGTTTGGGGAGTGACCCGGCAGTGATGTGCCCCATCACTGTCGGTTTACAAGCAGAATCGGTAGTGATGAGCTACTGCTATAAAAGTGGCGCGGGTTGAAATTATCCCAATTCATTTCAACCCCACGCCAACCCCTCCCCCCGCGCCGCCGAAGCACCACCCTGCGCCGAAGCATTGCCCCACGCCATCCACCGCCCCACGCCGGAGCACCTCCCCACGCCGGAGCACCGCCCCACGCCATCCATGCCAAGCCAGAGCACCGCGCCGTCCGTCCCACCGCCGAGGCCTTTAGGAGCATGCACACAGCTGCTTCCCCCCCCACGGTGAGTGCGTGGCTCACTGCCCGCTACATGTCTTATGAAATGTCCCATAGCTGCTTACTTGAATCAGTTTGATCATGCAGTGTGTGCTGTCATACAGTTTGATCATACAGTTGTGAATGCTAGAACCTAGGTTTGCCACACAGTGTGTGCTATCTGTTTCTTTGTGTTTCTAGACACATTGCTAGTAAGTAGTACATTGTTCCTTAGTAGCACGTTGCTCATCTCTATTCAACAGTATACTGATAAGAACAAAAACGTAATTTTATTTTTGGTTACTAGGATAAACATAGCAGGGACTCGTAATACTTGACAAAAATTGCTCTCTGAACGTTAATGGTAGTTTGTTTTCGGAGTACTTGCATTTTCTCTGTGAATTCTCCAAACTTGTCATGGAATTCTTTAGACCTATAGAACTAATATATATCCAAACTTGTCATGGAATTCTCCATGCTATCAGCATAAAGATGCATAATTATTAACTTATGCAAGATTACAAGTAATACATAGTTATGTAGCCTTATGCATTAAACTAGGAATATTTTCCAACAATCCTATCTTATTATGAGTTTTTGCATGTCACTTTCCTGGGATAGTATGAGATGCATATTTGCCCCTACCAACCATGTAAGTTTCAGATCAAAGTATCACTAATTTGGAAAGATGCTTACCTGCACTGATACTTGTGAAAGAACCTCGCGCCGATGGTTGAGGGATTTATAGTGAGACTGAAGACTCTTAGACATCTCTAGGAGTATATCCAAAAGTCTTAAATTGGCTCTCTAAATCATCATTTGGTTTTTAACAAATAAAAAATATTATTTATATCTTTCCTACATCTAACAATTATTACTAAGGCACGTGAATAGCTATTTTCCAAACACTCCTATCTATGCAATGGTTGTGTGTTATTCGTAAATATATTAAATTGTATAAGAATACATCATGTTTGAATGACAACCTAATTTACTTAAATGTATAGGCAACCATGGTATGGTATGTAGTGCATGTTGGTCATATGCTGGGATTTATCGAACCTGGGAAGATTGCTATGCTCAAGTCAATCGCTACCCTAGTAATTTGCACAAAAAATACAACACTAAAGCTGAAGCTTTGAGGGCCTACTATAGTCATCCGGCCTACCTTGCAAACCATGGGCAACCGGCCTACTATGGTCCAATGAATGCTAACCATGGCCATCCGCTGGCACTAGAGATCGTAGAGAAGCCACCCGCCGGAGATGTGAAGATTAGAAGAATTGCTCCTTGGTCTTGAAAAGATGTCATGCTTTTATTTATGGCTATGGTCATCGCTTTTCTTATTTGGAAGTTGATGTAGGCTTAGTTTCATAGAAGAGTAGGTGGACTTTGTTGTATGTGGTCAATCAAACAATGAATTTGTTCTAGGTGAACATATGCTATTATTTGACTTTGTTGTATGTGGACTTATTATTAGACTTTGCATTAAACATATTATATATATATAAACATATGCTATTAGTAGTTGTCCGTGGCCAAAACTAACCACGATCGTGTCATAGCCATGACTCATCATCGCCTGTTACCCCATCACCGAAGAACTGATCGGTAACAAGAAGCGGCTGATATCATTGGGACGGGAGAGCCGCATGATCCGACAAACGGTGACAGTGTCAATCAGGTCGGTGAGAACGAGCAGCCATGGACCCCGTCTGGCCTGCTCGATCTAGGTCAAAATGACCAAGATGGCTAGGTAACTTTGGTATCATATCACTATGTAGCCACACACGCTAATCAATTAAGAGGGTCATAGCTTACTTAATGTCTCTAGCAGGAGCCTCCACCGGCTGAGGAGCCAGAGGGTTCGGGTAGCAGGAAGGCTAGATCCAAGCGAGGCGTGTCAAAGATTCCTGTTGGTAGGAATGCACACTAGCACATTACTGAGTTCAATGCATTCGGGGATCCACTCTCACCACCTATAGCTTTGACCAAATACAAGACTATCCTCGGGTTACTTGTTAGGGACTTCATCCCAATTAAGTACAAGAAGTGGATTGGAAAAGATGATAACCGGTGGAGGGTTCCCGAAAGCAAGAAGGATTACATATGGGATGTCAAGATCCTAGAGTATTTCACTTTCCCAACCGAGTATGACAGGGAGTTAGTCAAGAAAAAAGCAAAAGAAATCATGGGGACATGCTTCAAGAATTTCAAGGGGACATTGTACAAGAATTTTGTCCTCCAAAATAAAGAGCCAGATTTCGATGGTGGACAATTTAGCAAGCAGAAGGACTTCTGGTAGGATTTCAAGGAATATAGGTTATCCGAGGAGTACTTAGAACTGAGCAGGAAGAATAAGGAGAATTCGCAGAAAGCGATGAATCCTCATCATCTTGGCTCTCGTGGCTACGCCAAAAAGATGCCAGAATTTAAAGCAGAACTGCAAAAGATGGATTGCCTTGCTGAGGAAGGCGTTCAAGTTGAGACCGCCGATTGGGAGCCCAGATCGGTATTATACTGTATGGGGAGAAATGTATGGCACGCCGAGGACGGGAGCTTTAGCTCCTTAAATCAACCCATGAGCGAACTCATCCAGAGGATCTCCCAGGTAACTGAGGAGGTGAGGCAAGGGATTCGCACTTCTAATAGAGAGAAAGACATGCTCACCCAAGCACTCAGAACAAGGAGCACCCTAGTCGCACTAGAGGAACCGGTGTTGTTCCTTGGAAACTAGCATTCCCCCAAGAATCTAACACTTACCGGAGCCGCTTGAGGGGTAGAGCGGAACATGAGGCAGAGTATTTGAGGAGACTAAAAGAGATGGAAGACAGAATGGAAGCACGGATTGAGGCGACCGTTGAAGTGCGAGTCGAGTAAATTTTGCTGTCCAAGGGGTCAGTAGTACCACAAAACCCTACTCATAGTGCCTTTAGCCCACAGTTTAGGGGTCGCAGCAGCTGCAGATTGACCCCGCTCGACAAAGAAGAGGCAAATCTGCCTCATCCGGTGGACGACATCATTGAACCCATCAATGTCAGGTTGTACATCCATCAGGAATGGACAAAGGACAAGGTGGCGCTCGTCCAGGCCTAGCCTGCGGGAGACGAGACAATTAATGGCCGCCCAATTCCACTGGGGTATGCTCGCATCACCATTGACAGAATATTTGATAAGAAGTTTAACAAGATACCCATTGAGTACCCCGTAGCGGAAGATAGGCCGAAACTTGGTCAAAACAAGGGCTCTCAAGTGGCCTGGCGCAAGCGCTTCATTAAGCTTGATCATCAATTGTCCTCTGATGATGAGGACGACTACGAGTCTTCCCCCACCCCTGATGATCACTCACCATCTCCCAACAGAGATCACTCCCCTCCTCATCCGGAGCCATCACCCCCGAAAAGACAGAGGTCTCCTTCTATTCCTCCTCATCCGACTCCATCTTCATCAGCCCGAGAAAAGAGACTCCTCCGCCTCCTCCTCCTCCTCCCCCTCCTCCTCCATCTTCATCAGCGCTGGGAAAACATAATTCTCGTCGTCATCCTCCTCCTCCACCTCAGCCCAAAACAAGATCAAGGACATCCTCGTAGTCGCAAAAAAGGTCCTTGGATTCGGTCGCTAATGCTCCCAAAGTGGACCAACAGAAAAGAAAAAGGTCGTTCAGTGGCAGCGTTACCACCTTGATGAAAGAAAAATTTACAGCACACATCTCGAAGGAAGATTGTGTTAGTTTCTTCAATCTCTGTGCCTCACTGCCTTCGTATATGTTGAAGTTCGAATTCGAAAGGCAAACACAGAATAAATACGCTACAACAAGAGACAAAGAAATACACAATAAAGATTTAAGGAACATACAGAAGTACGTCAAAGACAACCCAGGATTAACCATAGAAGAGGCCGCGAACATCTATTATGATGTACAAGGGACGGGAACACCGGCAATAAAGTATGAAAGGGGCAATCTTTTGGTTCCCGATGATGAGTATAAAAATCTGACAACATATATGCGCCAGTTGCATGAATATTACATGGCTCAAGCAACAGAGACGGACGACTTTGGTTTTGAGGTTATTATCCGTTCGCCACATGTTTTCTATTATCCCGAAGAAGAGAAGTTCGATGTCGAGTGGGAGTGCTTGTTCCAGCTATACCAGAAACACGATCTCGATGTTCAAATGTTGACGCTGTGGACTATGTAAGTACCCTACACGCGCGATATTACAATTAACTACTCTCTCGAGACAAATTGTTAACTTTTGAGCACTTCCCATGATTTTATGTAGGTGTATATCAAAATTTTGCATTAAAAAAAGCAAATGGGATTACATAGACTTCTTGGACCCCTTGCAAGTCAATGAGAAGACATGTCTAGGCCTCTATGGATGTGACGTGGAAGACCTGAAACAGAGATTGATTGTTGTTTTCGACGAATTCACGATGAAGAAGAAAACCCACATACTTCTAGCCTATAACTGCAAGTATGTGTTTTTGGCTTTTAATTTTATGCTTCTTTTTTCATTAAGATTATTCGATAATTAGGATTCTGTGATTGCAGCAACCATTTCGTCTTCATTTGTGTCAATCTTGCCAAAAATCTGATCGCGGTGTGGGACTCGAAGAAAAACCCATTTCATCATCTGGATGCACTGGTGGTAGTGCTGAATTAGTAAGCGATCCTAATAACTATTATTTTCTAGTCACACATACCGCTTTCTAATGTTTTTCCTTTTAATGTTGCTCAGTGTCCGAAGAAGACATATCGGTGGGATGCCGGTCCCATTCAAGGTTGTCAAAATGGAGGGGAAGTACCTATCACAGCCGGCGGGAAACAATGAATGCGGGTTTTATGTAATGTGGACAATGCTTCGCTACATCGGCGGAAAATCAGAAGAAGCCAATAAGTTGGTGTGTATAATCTCCATTTCATTTATGTTTGTTAATAATTCAACAAAATGATTTACCGTTCCTCTTTGGATATCATTTTTTTTGAACGACAGCGCAAGAAATTTAAGCACGAAAGGCTGCTAGACATGGAGATCGTCGCACTACAATCGGAGCTGGTAAAATTCATCTTAGTCGAGGTATTGGAAAAAGATAGTATTTTCCATTGCACAATCCGTGAGGTACAAGGACCAGTATGGCCCAGAGTGGCTCGCCGGATTATTGTAGGAAGTCCGAGAAGCATGTGTGAAGTCCAAGAATATTTCTTTTTTATTTTGAGGGATCAAGATGTGGATAAGAACATTTGAATTGTAATCGTAATATTTGTAATGTTTAATATTGATGGACCTGTTGTCTACGTAGCGTATATAAAGCGAAACCCAATTCCACGAAAAAATATAAATTAAAATAAATTATAAAACAATAAAATACGAACGGGCCATCATCGCCGGTTAGCAACAAACCGGCAGTGTTGTCGTAACCATCACTGCCGGTTAGAAGGAAACCGACAGTGTTGGCTTGCTCAACACTGCCAGCTTGAACCATGAACCGACACTGATAGTTATGAGAACACTGCCGATTTGATCCATGAACCGACACTGATATTTACTACAACACTGCCGGTTTGAACCACGAACCGACAGTGTTGGCTTACTCAACACTGTCGGCTTGAACTATGAACCGACACTGATAGTTACGAGAACACTGCGGGTTTGATCCATGAACCGACACTGATATTTACTACAACACTGCCGGTTTGATCTATGAACCAACAGTGTAGGCTTGCTCAACACTGCTGGCTTGAGCCAAGAACCGACACTCTTGAAGCAACCATCACTGTCGGTTGGCTCTACAAACCAGCAGTGTTGTTCAACTGGACACTGCCGGGTGGAGCCAGGAACCGATACTGTTTCCTGTAGACCAGTATCGGTTTTTAAGGACCGACAGTGATGTCAACCCCTAATTACTACCGGTATGCCACTGTCGATTTAAAATCCGGCAGTGAAGTGGGTTTTTGAACCGACAGTGATGTTCAGATATGGAGTAGTGTAGTGTACAATAATGTAATCAGGTGTCTTGTTGCGTATGTTTTCCACGGGCGCAAGTTGGTCCCGCCGTCGTCTCCAGTCTCTACCAGCTAAGTTTCATGCGATGCAAGTTATACCTAGCGTCCAAACCGGCCAAGCCGTACAGATATAAAAGAGGCAATATCTCGCTCGCCCTCGTCGACTATCGTCGTTCACAATCGCCAAGGGAGATTAGTGGATTGATGCCAACTCTCACTTGCATGGCAAGATTTTCGCCAGTTTGTCGGGCATGCAAGCTTACTTGGTGGAGTACTAAACGTATTACTTACGATATACTACTCCTATAATGTATGCATCTTGGTTGAATTCTACCATTAGTTTGAGCTTCAGCTACCATTTGCGAGTAACACTGATGCGCTACGACTACGGCACGACCCAGCATTTGGGCACGCAGCAACCAGAAGCTTATTGTATATCCATCCTCGTTCACATGATATATATAGAGCGAGTTAAAACTTGGTTAAAACGGACACTGGACATCATGTAATTAAGGGTCTCCATATATCATGCATGCATGTTGCATGGCAAATTGGAGCAAGGTCGATGCCGTATGCGCGAAAACGGGACGACTTTTAGAGCGATCCATTGAACATGAGCGTACAAATTAAAGGGGTGTATAGATTCAGCTACTAAAATTTAGAAGGTTTGTCGGAAGGATGTTGCATGGGATGTTCGGATACTAATAAAAAATAAATTACATAATCCGTCAGTACTCCACGAGACAAATTTTTTAAGCCTAATTAATCCGTCATTAGCACATGTTACTGTAGCAAAATATTGTCAAATCATAGCCTAATTAGGCTCAAAAGATTCGTCTCGCAAATTAGTCACAAACTATGTAATTAATTTCATAATTAGTCTATATTTAGGAGGGACAACCAAACACCCTGTAAACATGGTTTCCGTTCGAGAGTGAGTTGGGAGAAAGGGGGACTCTGACTTTTGGTCAAAGTGGCCACAAAATCCACAATGACCCCCACATGTTGTGGATCCATACGACCACTATGTTCAAACTCCAAACTCAACCACTTCGCTGTTTTCATGGAAGATTATACGTATCTCGCCCATCTATTTTGTTAATTACAACCTAGGTAATTAAACACATGGCGTCAGTTTAGTTTGTTTGAAATTTATTCCAATTATAACTCCTACTCACTCCATTTTAAATTATAAGTCAAAGCATCTGAAGTTTGACCAAAATTATAGAAAAAATTACAAAAATAGTGTTGACATCAAATAGATATGCTATGAAAATATAATTAATATAGAATCGGTACCATAAATGTTATTATCTTATTATATAAATTTGGTCAAATTTGAGATGGTTTGACTCTCCAAATTTGGATCGGAGTACTTTTAAATGCTAAACATAAATGTCTCCAACTGCATGCGTATAGGCTGTACCTTGGGCCCACCCGCTGCCCCAATCTTCGTCTCTGCCCAAGGGGAGTTGCTAACCAGACATCCTGTTTTCCCTCTCTGTTTTATGTGGGCCCTGCTAATCAGCCTCTTCTCTCTCCTCTTACTCCTTCCTCGTGCTAGCTCGTCGCTTTGAAGCTGTGAGAATCATTGTTACAGTTAGAGTTTAGGTTTAGAATGGGATCATGCATGACTAACTCACAAGTCAATTTGTAGTGTAGTGGTAGACATTACTACACTATATAACTAGGAAAGAGGCCTCTCTTAATCCATAATATAGTAGAGGTGGTGAAAATGGTCATCTCTATAAGGAGAATAAAAAACAAAAGAGAGCCATGGCTAGCCTGATGGGCCCATCGTCACCCTCCATGGCATTCTGGTCGTAGCCTCCAGCCATGCCATCAAACCCGGCCGCCATGACGTTGAATCCACCGTGCACTATGATACGATGGTCTTCACGCCATCGTCATTATATTGTCATCCTCACGCCATGGGCTCCATCAAACCCAACTGCCATGACATGACTTCATTGTGTGTGGCGACATGTTGGTATTCACGTCATTGTCGACCTCATACAGTGGGTTGCATCGAGGTGACGTCGGTGACCTCGCCGCCTCAGTGGAGCCATCTTGCATTGCACAATCACCTCGTTGTGTGGCTGCGCTGCCACTACATACCCGCATTCCCTTCCCTGCTGCTTATGCCTCAATTCCGTGTGCCCAAACTACATTATCAATAGTGTTGAGTGCCACCACCCCGCGTCGGCCCATGCATCATTGATGGCGTTGAACGCCACCATCCCATGCTAGGCGACATGCCCGTGTGCCACAGCGTCGGAGCCCACGATCTACGCCACGGCCTGATGCAAGGTGTGTCCATGCTGGCATGGCTTGATGGCTAGTTGAAATGATTTAGATGGTTAGGGGGTGTATAGCCTATTAAAATTTCTCTACAAATAGATAACCGTAGAACAAAATGGTTAGATTAAAACACAATCCTAATAGTCATTACATTGCCTAGCCTACACCACCTCAAAGCAAGCCTCCTGAACAATTCTTATAGCAAGAAAACTCTAGCACTAGTGCACTCAAGCAACCAAGAGGCTAGCAACTACTCTAGTTGAGCTAAGCTAGCAAATTAAAGCAACTAAGCTAGATGCTCTACTAAACTAGAGCTACAACTACAACTAGAGAGCTACTCAAGCAAACAACAGCTACACAAGCTAAGTGCCCAAATGTAATGCACGAGTGTAGAATTGCAAACCACTAGGGAAAGAGATGACACAAGATTTATCCTTGAGGTTCGGTTGCTTGTCAGCAACCGACGTCCTCGATGAAGTGAGTCTTTTGGTGACCAATTTGTGCACTAACAAGCCTCTCAAGCTTGACCCTAAACTTGGGTGCCGCAAGAATCTAATCAACCCAGAGCACTACAAGTAGGCTCGAGCATTCCACCAGAGTTGCTCTTCGTGATGATCTCCTGCAGGGTGGGCACAATACCCCTCATAATCAATCAATAGGAGCCAGCAAAGAACAACCAAGGTGATTGTTGATATTTGTTATGCTAAAATGGACAATTCCGCAAGCGCACATAATTTCGATGCAACACTTCACCCGAGGTATCATATTTAATTATATCCTCAGGGAAAGGGTATGTCTAAGATTGATTGATATGATTTCTAATGACTAAGTTACAACAATCTCCTAACTCTAAACGGGGGTAACGATAAAAAAATAGTGTAACACAAAAGAAAAGAAGAGACTTCATACACGGTTTAGCTAGTGCATCGATAGCGAGCAAGTACAAAGATCCTAAGTTACTTCAACTACTAAGCACAACTATAATAAAAGACTAGTGGTATAACTAAGCCAAGAAATAGCAAGTTAGGATTCGATAGCACTTCGGGGTATGGCCCCGACACCAACAAAAAAGGGATGAGAATGGTTGGTAGAAGTAAACCGCAATTGAACCCTTTGTTGTAAGAACTAGCCCGAACGTGGTGAAATACATACCATAGACATGACCATCACCACCTGCTAACTACCACAACTATCCTTGGGGGCTATTTCCGACATAAGTTCCCGTCTCCCGTCCGTTTCAGTTGAATTTCCGCCCGGTATTAGCCTATTTCCTTATACCCGCATATTCCAATCCCAACTTTTCCAATCTCAATCCCGTTTTCACCAAAAAAATATAAAAACAGAAATGGGAGAGAGATTTTCTCGCCCGTTTGTTTCGGTTTTCATCCCTTAGCGGCACCCAACCTAATACACTATAATTGTGGCAGCCCACGTATGCACCAGCCCAGGCCAGGCTAGGCCACAAGCCCACTAGTGCAAAGCGGCCCTTTCTAGGGCGTTAGAGATCGTGATAGAGCAACTTTATCTATTTAATAGGCCATGAGCTGCTTTCGGCCTGCCTGTGGGTGGTGGGTGGCTTTAACACCTGGGTTAGGCCGCATTGCCTTTTGTTATTCCCTCGCATGGGCTGTGATAATGCTTAACTTTAACTGTGGACACGGCCGGGCTAAACTATATGACATGGGCAAGGAGCAAATGTACGGACAGCTGACCTCGTGACGAGCAGAGAAACATGGATGCATGCATATATCATCTTGAATTGTTTTGTGACCACTGACCATTATATTGAAGTTGTGCATCACTCACTCTTGAATTACATAAACAACAACCACCAAATTAGTTTAGGATCCCTTTGGCCACAAGACATCACTCACTCTTGAATGAAAATTACATAAACTTTGGGTACCACCACCCTTTGCGGCCCACCCTGAACACTTGTGATCAGTCCTTACTACACATTTGACGCTGCATCGATATCTTGTTTGTGATGAGTCCCCTCCGTCTTGATACCCGGGTGATGCCGAAGCGACAGTGGGTAAAAGCGCTTGGCTCCGGTGGCGTCCAGCATTCTCTGGCTCAGCGGCAGGCTCCCCTGTTTGGCGTTGTACAGCGCGTAGGACAGCCAGTTGAGGACCTCGGGGGCGATGCAGGCGATGAACGGCATCGGCAGGTACATCGACGGCCATGTCACGTACCAGTCGCCTCTCTGGATGCCGTCCAAGGCTACCTCGCACAGCTTCTCGACACGAACCACTGGGAACACCCCAATCTGCACCTGCAAACGACATGTACAGGTCCCTCACGTTGGAAGCTTTGCTACTTGACATAACTGAGATATACTGAATATAGATAGCTTAATTTGTTGCAACTTACATCTCTGGCCTCCAGGTCAATGGCGACGTCGCCGTCTTTCTGGATGACCTTGCCTTTGGTCATCTCAGACTCCACGAATCCTGCCGTCAGTATAGTCACCGCAACCTCCGAGCCAAGCTCGTATCTCAGTGTCTCGTAGAACCTGAGCTGTGCTGCCTTGGTAGCCTGTTGTGTTGCACACATATAAAACTTGATTAATATTCAGAAGCCGTTAATTAGGATTTAGGTGAAACAAACAACTGTCGCACTCACATATTTACAGTTTCTCTATTTTCTGAATTAGCTAGCTATAGGTGTCTAGGTATGTACTGGTTCGTTGCTTACATTGTACAAGCTCATCCTAGATGTAGGCGCCGTCGCGGCTGTGGAGGAAGACACGATGAGTTTTCCTTTGCTGGCCTTCAGGTTTGGCATGGCGTAGTAGGTTGGGTAGACAGAGCCCCAGAAATTCACATCCTAGATATATGTGTGCATGTCTAAAACGTCACCCACTTGAGTCTCATAGTACATAGGACATAGGAGTATATTTGGTTTACCATCATTTTGTTGAACCCGGTAATGTTGGTGATTTCGTCGAAGCAGCAGCTGGACCAGACCCCGGCATTGGCAACTAGATGGTTCACTGAACCACACACACATACAGTGACGCAGACGTGATCAGACAATAATACCAAGTCTCAGATGACCACGAGCAGGATGCAGGATGGAGACATAGCTAGAGGGATACACACTACTACAGAAACCATTTTTAGGGGCGGCTCGTAATTCTTTGTAGGGACGGTTTGGTCAGCCGCCCCTACCGAACCGTCTCTACAAATCTTGTATTTGTAGGGGTGGTTCTCAGGCCACCCCTACAAACACGCCCCTACAAATCGATTTGTCGAGGCGGCTGTAGTACTAGCCGCCTCTATAATACCTGTTTGTAGGGGCGGTTCAATCTAGAACCGTCCCTATAGTACGTTTTTCCATAAAAAAATTTAAATTTACAATTCAAATTCGACCAGAACATTGTTTGTTTTCGCGTATTACAGCCAAAGCGTTCGCGTTGCCGAACGCCCCGCGACAAATGTTCCGAACCGCGTTCGCGTTGCCGAACGCCCCGCGACCAGCATTCCGAACCCCTTAGACTACAAGGACAAGAGTATTATATAAACTACAATTACAAGTCTAATTCACAAGAATATATACAATCCATCATTAAATATACAAATTTCATACACATTATTATCAACGTCCTAGAGCTAGCCTTTCAGTCTCACGAAGGTGTTGATACTGAGGATTTCTACCTAAGTCAGACTCTCGATCATGATAGGCGCCTTTGACGTGTACAATCTGATCCAATATGAAATTGCAAAGGTTGCCGACGAGCTCTAAGAGTTGGTCATCCTTGTATGGGTCTCTTTTCATTCCTTTCTCTTCTTTCCACTACAAGAGAATAAGTTTAGGTTTAGTATTTCATACCATGTACGAAGTTTTTATACTATGAGTGAAAAGGTTCAAACTTACCCTTAAGGGGTGTCTCCTGTAGGCACCAGTGTTACTCATCATAGAACATATATAGTATCAACAATGTACATTCTCAGGCTTCTGCTTGGGGCACTGTGTGTTTTGCATATGAAAATGTTAAGTAATGCTTTTGACAGTCATGTAATAGAGTACTGAAGAAGTAAGTTACACTTACCGCATATAGTGTTTTTATAGCCAGCTTTTCCTTCCATGCTGGATCATGCCTTCCATGATGATTAGTGACATAGAACCTAAATGTCATGTTCGAATTATTTTAGTAAATACAACTTGTTAGTATCTAAAAGTGAACGTTACAAGTATGTATACAAACATATAAGCTAATGAGGATTGTCGATATGTATACGTCTTGACATTCGATATGAAGTTTTTGTATGTCACCGGATCCCTATCTATTGAATCAAAGACCCATGCCATGCTCCTCCCGACATCGATGGCTATACGAATCCAGTGGTTCCTGCATGGATTTAATCATAGAACTAGATAAGCTCTTTTGCATTGAATAAAATATATCGAACAAAGCTTTAAGTATAGAGTTGAACTTACTCGAAGTTGTATGATAGCCATATAGTAGAGTGTTGTTGGAGAGTTTTGAAAGCCAGGGCAATGTATGCCGCAACCTTAAGGGACTCTTCCCTTAGTTTCGTTGTACGGATGTGCTTTCTCCCAAAGAGTCTTTGTAGCAGTTAGCTCTTTGACATCCAGTTTCCACTATTTAGGATAATTAAAATTTGTTTGGGCTATAGCTTGAGGGTCTAGATACCTGGCTTTCACACTTGGCATTTGTTTGACAATGTGCACTTGCATTCTACAAATCACGGCGTGGGTTAGTTACAACAAAATTCAAAGATTACATTCATATCATATCGGGAGGACAAGGACTTACAGGCACTACGTGCGAATTAGATTCATCTCCATTTCTCCTAGGTGAAAGCATGTGTGCATGTCATTGAAGTCAAAGACAATTTTCCCAGCTGGGCTTCCAAATGTGTCGATGGGGAAGCATGCTTGTATGAGGTCTATGCTCATTGGGAGAACACGCAAGTACCAATCATGGAACCTTCTCATTCCAAGTGGTAGGCGCTGGATGTCCCGGTTTGGTAGGAAGGACTTGCCTCTTTCATATGTTTTAGGGCAATCCTTTGACCATTTGATGGCATCAACATTTGGATACTGCTTTGCAATTTGGTGGAGTTTGCTAGTGATGGCCTCCTCAGAACCCCATGATGGGACTTTTTAACTTGGTTCTCAGGCTTGAGCTAGTCTTGGAAATACCACTTAGACACTGACGAGACGTCTTTCATCGGAACATAAACTAGCCTTATGGTGATTGGATGCTTCTTTCGAAGTTCCCATTCAGGCACGTCCTCATCTTCTTGTGCATCATCTTCTTCAAGAGGCACTCGATGTTCATGTATCGGCTATGCTTGTTGAGAAGACTGTGTCATCTCATCATGTACTTGCTCGGTACGAGCTAGAGAAGGTTGTGGCATCTCATCAGGCACATGCTCGCTAGGAGGCGGGGAAGAATGTGGCATCTCAGGAATGTGGTGGTCACGAGACGGTGAAAATATCTCCCCGACCTCAACAACTTGCTCCAAATTTTGGAGAGGGGGAGGTAGCGAAGAAGCAGTCAATATAATGTCATGTTTGTGCCAGAGGATGAACTGTCCCATAACGTCTCCAAGTAACACCAGCCCCTCAGGAGTTGCGTAGTCTATCCTCCACTGCATGAACTCGGGCTTCACGGTATGCACCTCGACCCTAGTGTAGTCCGGCGGTATCTTATTATTGTGGTGTAAGCCACCGGGAGGATGTGCCACACCCGTTGCCACCTCCATCACAGTGTTCTGCTAGCCGCTGAGAAACACCATGGTGCAACTAGTTGGTTTCCATATGCGATCGATGGGGGTTGTGGCTGTAGTGGAACCTTGGCTGCTAGGAACTTTTGTAATAGCAGCATCTCATCATAGTTATTGTAAGCTTCAACATCGTCCACGCCATCAACTCCAATAATGTGCTGTTTCTCGGAGGCAACCACATGCTTTGTCTTCTTCTTCGGGGGGAGGTTACTTTGTGGGTCAGACATATAGAAACTTGTGAGACACATGAAGCGAGCACCCAATGGTCATCTTGGTAGCCTAGATTCTTGAGGTCCAGGACTCTCAATCTGATCTCGTTCAGTTGGTATTGTTTGATCCAGCAGCATCAAAACAGGGCCACCGTTATATCCCCTCCATAGTCAAGTTCCCATATCTCTTCAATGATGCCAAAGTATTGGATCTTTCGCCCCAATCCATCGAGAGCCTCTATTCGAACACCGTTGTTTTGGTTCACATATTTACTATCCTTTGTGTGGGTATAGTACGTATACCCATTGATGTCATAAATATTCCAAGATGTCACTTGCCTCAATGGCCCCTCCGCCAACCTTCTGACGGTAATAGAGTCTATGATTTCTCCAGACGGTATATTTTGGTCCTTCAACCATGTAGTTAGTCATTGCTTGTGTTGTTTCATGACCCAATCATCCGAACAGCCATTTCTCTCCGCCATAATGATAGCCAAGTATTCATCAATGTACGGTTGCATCAGTTGTGTACTCTGTAAGACACTGTAATGCGCCCGACTCACCTCTTTGTAATCATGGTCGATGAACACTTTTCTACCACTAGTGCCCTTCCTAGCCAGCCTACCCTTGTGACGAGAATCGGGTTTACCAATCCCTTTTTGTACTTTTAGGTACTCTTGACAGCACTCGATGACTTCTTTAGTACTGTAACCCTCTATCATGGAGCCCTCTGGGTATGCTCGATTATGCACGTATCGACTTAGAACCGACATGAACCGCTCGTAGGACCACATTTCATGCAAGTAGCAAGGGCCCAGCGCCTGTATCTAATGAACCATATGAATCATGAGATGTGGCATTATATCAAAAAAAGTAGGAGGTAAACACATCTCCAGTTGGTTTTGTATCTCCACCACAAATTCATGTAGGTCACTCAGCTCTTGCTTACCAATCATCTTCTGTGAAATCTTTGAAAAGAAGTAGCACATGCGGGTGATGGCCATTTTCAAGAACTCTGGCTTTATAGCCCTGATTGCAATAGGTAGAAACACTGTCAGCATCACATGGCAATCGTGAGCCTTGTAGTGTGTTATTGACAAGTCCTTCATCGACACTAGCTTCTTCACATTTGCTGAAAACCCAGTCGAGACTATGACCCCCCTCAGGAAAGTGTGTATAGCTCTCTTCTTGTCTGGTGTTAGGTTGAAGCACACCGTGGGCAGAGTGTATTTTCCATTAGCCTCAAGTACCGGGTGAAGCTATGGCATCACGTTTAGTTGCACCATGTCTTTCTGTACTTTCAGACCATCCTTTGACTTGTCTGTGTCCATCAAGGTAGCAATAAGACTCTCAAAGACATTCTTTTGCATGTGCATAGCATCAACGGCATGGGGGACCTCCAAGTCTGGCCAATAAGGCAGATACTGAAAGAAGATCGATTGTTTCTTGAAAGGTACGCCTTCGACAGGAGGTGTGCTTCTATTTCTGTTCGTCTCATCCGGATTCTTCTTTCCATAGACGATGCGTATGTTTTTCACCATTCTATACATGTGTTCTCCGTTATGACGTCTCTCCGGAGGGGGTTCAATCTCTAGGACATTGTCATAAAATCTAAAGAACAATTTGCCATGGTACTTGTGACTTGTTTTTAAGAAGTGTAGATTCCTTAGGTAAACTATCTTCTTGGATACATCCAGGTACACCCATGTAGTACCATTCAAGCAAACCAAGCATCTCATCTTCTCTTTGATCTGTCCAAACAAAGCAAATAGCGTGGGGTAATCATTGGTAGTAACAAATATTATTGCTCTACATATGAAGTCCTCCTTTCGGAACGCATCATACATCTGCTCCCCATGCCTCCATAGCCTCTCCATTTCCTGCATCAAAGGCCCGAGGAACACGTCTATATCAATGCCTAGTTGTTTAGGGCCAGAAATAAGAATAGTGAGGAGAAGGTACTTTCTCTTCTGACACAACCATGTTGGGATATTGTACATGGTCAAGATCACTGGCCATATGCTGTGGTCGCTCATCCTCTCATTGAAGGGATTTATTCCATCGATGCTTAAGCCAAACCGTACATTCCTTGGGTCATCGCTGAATTCTTTGTGCTTCTCATTAAACCTTTGCCACTGACTACAATCAGTCGGGTGTGCAATCTTATCATCATCCACCTTGCGCTCATCATCCCACCATGTCATGAGTGTGGCTTCTTTAGGGGTTAGGAAGATACGTCTCAAGCGGTCGATCACTGGCAGGTACCACATTACCAAGGTAGGAATTCTTCTCTGCTTTGCATCGTTGCCTAATGGAGTGTCCTCTGGGGGCTGAGATTCTTGTACCACCTTTTTGTACCCTTCTTATTCCTCTTTTTTCCCATGGAGGCTTCGTCCCCACCGTAAAGGTCATTGTTCTTGTACCGGCTGGCCCCACACCAGGGACATTTATTCAGTGACTTGAATGTTTCGCCATGAAAAAGTATACAGTGGTTGGGGCATGCATGGATTTTTTCAACCCCCATTGTCAATGGACTTATGGCATTCTTCGCTTGGTATGTGTTGGCGAGAACTGAGTTTGGTTGTGGCAGCACCCATGACAGGAGATGTAATAGATCATTGAAACTACAGTCTGACCAGCCGTACTTAGCCTTTAGGATGAGCAGCTCAAGCACAAAACATAGCAATGTCCAATGTGTCGGACAACCCTTTTCAACACCATACACAGTCTCCTTCGATGCTTTTGTCATCCTTTCCAAAATTTCTATATCTTTCGGGCTATTTAGTAAAATCTCTGGTCCAAGGGCTCGAATCATGTCCTCCAAATCATCTTTACCCTCGACACGTGCTCCACCATCATTATTGGCACCACCTTTGTCGTTACCATCCCAACCACCAGCATCACCACCTTGTTCATTGCCAAACTCGAAATCCATTCATGCATCAAGCTCTGTTGAATATTGGGACAGGGATTCTATGGTTTCGTCGTCGTATTCCTCCTCATCCTCGTCATTAACAATAACCATTTCACCATGGTGAATCCACACTATGTAGTCCTCAACAAATCCTCGTATAATCAAATATGATCTGATGATAGTCACATCTGTTCATGCCATACAGTTCTTACAATCTTTATAGGGACAAATAATTGTATCATTATTCTCTTTCAATGTCGTTGCAGACTTCTTTGCGGCTTCAATAAATTTATCCACCTCTTCATGAAAACATGTCTTGAACCTTAACGAACCATACATCCAAGAGTTCCTGTACTCCATCTTTTACAACAACAACAAAACAAACATTAAAGGACTACTTATTCAGATATATATAAAAATGAATCAAATTAATAATTACTTGAGAATAATTGTATATACTTCAGATATATATATATGAATATAAATCTAATATAATTACATGAAGCATACAAACATACCATGGTAGAGAAAAATTAATTAATGGCCCATTTATCCATAAATAATTAAAATACATATTTATTGATAACAATAAACAATTTCAAAGACAACAATTAGCAACAATTATACTTTAACCAATATCTTTTATACAAACCCTAGTCCAATTTTATCAAACATAAATTTACAAAAACGAAATTAATAAAAAAAACAAACCCTAGATATAGATCTACATGCACATAAAACATGCATAAAACTAACTAATTGTTCACTGAAATCAAGAAACATGGACCAAATAAAGGTATGATCTTGTTCCCCTCCCAAATTTACCCTACTACATTTAAAATTTGGGTCTAATTTGCTTCATAAGTAGCTCAAGCACCATAGAAGAGAGAGAAAAATAAAACTTTAATTACTCACTAACCAACCATTAAAACTTCAAAAAAGTATGGAATAGCATTTTCTTACCTTCTACAACCTCTCCACCAAAGGATTTGAGACCAAAACCTTCCCCCCTTAGTAGAACAATTTTTGGGAGATGCCCAAGGCCTCCCCACCTTTCTTTCACGGATTAGAGTGAGTGACTCAAGGAGAAAAAAGGTGCTGCAGCTGTTTTATATGTGGGTTATTTGTAGGGGCGGCTGGTGATTGAGCCGCCCCTACAAATAGCAGATAATAATACGTGGCCATTTGTAGGGGCGGCTCAATCACCAGCCGCCCCTACAAATTGAAACACCGGGGGCGGCTGGTGAGTGAGCCACCCTTACAAATCAGACCCATTTGTAGGGGTGGCTCGTATCACCAGCCGCCCCTGCTGTTCTATTTGTAGGGGCGGCTGGTATCTGGGCTCCTAAGTATGTCACTGTAGGAACAGCTACATCACCAGCCGCTTCTAAAAAAATCGTCCCGTTACTAAAAAAAAATCGTTTTTTACTTAGTGACAGAGATGGTCTCGTACGTTTGCCGAAGTGAGCAACGGTGGCCTCGACGGCGTGCCTCGATTGCTCTGCGTCCGAGACGTCAGCCGGAATGACAAGAACGTCTGATGTGCCACGTTCCAGGGCGTCCGCCGCCACGCCCTCCAGCGCTTGCTTCCTCTGGGCCACCAGCGAAAGGCAGGCACCTTTCTTCGTGTACTGGTACGCAAGCTCCTGCACGTACAATTGATCCCGTACTGACTACTGAGTTACCGGGATGTTTAAATACAGGGGTAAAATGAGGTATTACATCAGGTATCATTTGAGATATCACATCGAGTATTCGAATTATAATAATAAAATAAATTATGAAAGTCCTTAGGAATCCGCGAGATAAATTTATTAAGCCTAATTAATCCGTCATTAGCACATGTTTACTGTAGCGCCACATTGTCAAATCATGGACTAATTATGCTTAAAAAATCGCCTTGCAAATTATTCTCTACATATACATTTGGTTTCGTAAATAGTCTATATTTAATACTCCATGCATGTATCCAACATCCGATGTGATAGGGAATAAATTTTGAGGGGAGAAACTAAACCAGCTCTACGATACCCTAAGTCTGTCCCTGTACGGTTCCTGGAATGTTTTACATTGTGCCTATCACGTACGGAGTAAATGTTGATCTTCCTCTGTTCAAACAGACAAAGTTGGTCCTAATTTTGTTCTAAGTCAGACTATATCATGGTTGGTTAAATTTATATAAGTTATAAATATTTATGATACTAAATAAGTATCATTTATCGTCAAATTTATTTCCATAGTATGTCAATTTGGTATAACAAATTTTGATGTCGATCTCTAGAAATTTGGTTAAACTTAAGATGTTTTGACTTAGGACAGAACTAATATAATAAATTTCTTTCTAGAACATCGATAGTATGGGCAAATGAGATATGGAATTTCATGGGGCGGCACTTGAAGGGGGCATGGGTGATGCGACTGAGTCATAGGGAACGATGCGGCGGTGAAGAAGGTGCAACAGTAATAGACCAAACTTCTTATCCACAGTGGATGTGTTCCTCACCTACCGAAAATTGATGGCCTAGGGTCCAAGTTCAGGCAGGCCTGCACCTCCCACTAGTACAGAACAGACTTTCGGTTTTTATCTTTAGTCCCGGTCATAATTTGGCCCGAGAGTAATAGGAGATTTAGTCCCGATTGGAACCACCAACCAGGACTAGAATCCCCTGCTCAACGGATAGTGCAGCAAGCTTTTGCAGCAGAGACTTTTAGTCACGGTATGTGGTTTAAAACGGGACTAAAGGTTGCCTTTCAATCCTAGTTAGAACCACCAACCGGGACCAAAGGTCGCACTGGCTTTTCATCCCGGGTTTAGGCTACAACCGGGACTAGAGGTTGATACTTTAGTCCCGGAAGGCTCCACCAACCGAGACTAAAGGTCCCCACCTATATATACCTGCTTCCACACTGTCCCTCTAGCCCGAGACACAGGTCAAATCTTTGGTCTTTGCTTGTGCGTCTGTGTTCATCCGTGTTCTTGTTTGGGGGAGCAAGTTCTTGCTCTCGTCCACCGGCTTCATCTTTAATCTTAAAAGGTTAGCAACTTCATCTTCTAATCTTTCATTGGTAATAATGTAGATCATTTCATGGTTTAGTAATAAGCATAGAAATATGTGGTTTTTTAATTAGGAATAATAATGGTGGATTTTATTTTTATTTATAGATCATTTCTACATGACCTTAAACATTTATAGTTTTCTAGAATCTTTGTTAGCAACATTATTTCTTGATGAGAGTTAATAATTGTTAAAAATTATATGCAAAATGTTTAAGTTTACTTGGCATGCATTGATGATTTATTTTTTATATGTTTCTCTAATATATATTATCGTATGGTATATTTATATGGGGGTTCTATATTTATTGGGATGTTTTTTTAGTTTTTTTAGTTACGATGAATGGCGGCAGACTCCCCAGTCATAGAACCAGGTTTTCACCCTGGTGATCTTCTATTCATGCCATCGTCAGATAGGGCCGTTCCGCGTCGCCTAGACCCATTAATAGTATGAAATATTTTAAGTTTTGCGTGCTAATATAATTTTTTCATATATACGTTCATTAATAACATGATTATTGCATATGTCACAGAGTATAAAATCGGTCAAGTGGTTGGAAGCCGCACTATGGCTGCTCGGGGTGTGGGACATCTTTACAATGATGACAAGTGTGGTGGTGAATGATGAAGGTGGCGAGTTATGGACATGCAGTCTGGCCTTCGACATCCCCATTAGGCAAAATAATGAGGTACACCAGGACATCGTACAGATTGGACGACAGTCGCCGACCAAGATAGGCACCTAGATCGATGTCGTGCTGCTTTCTTTGCAGGCAATTGAGCGAATTGGCTACCGTATACCTGATTTCTCGTCCTTGAAGATAGAAGCTTTACGCCAGCATAGTCTGAATGTGTCGCGAGTAAGCGAGAGGCATGCGACATTCAACCATATGGATATGGTACATCGTGTATGCTATGAGAGTAATGTTTATTATTCTTATTATTATATGAGCGCTTCCTAATATTTTTTGTTTGTCCGCTTGTAGATTTTGCTCTATGATTTCACCTATGCTACATGTGGCTTGCAGCCCATTCTCACGCAAGCTATTAAGCGATTGGGGTACACCTAAGACTTTGTGGAAGCGATGGACCAAAGGACGACAGCTGGTATCTAGTATTGCGTGAGATTTAGGCAAAACCAGGCTATCGATAGTCCATCTGTAAGCTACATCTATGGGATGCCATATCCTCGGCGTTACGCGACAATGGAGAGTGTTTTAGTGCGGACCTTGCATTACAAAGACAATGATCGTGGTTACACAATCCAAGATATACACTACTGGCAGTGGAGATAGGCTAGGGTTATAGCCGGTTTGTAGGATCCATGTGTTAGTTAGGTTTATTCATACTGTTATGTTGAATTAGGTTTATTCGAACGGTTATGTTTAATTTGGTTTATTTGTATGGATATTTTAATTATGTTTGTATGCAAGTTAATTATGTTTCATTAGGTTTATTTGTATGGATATTATAATTATGTTTGTATGGATTGAAATTTAACTCGTGTAGGATTGAAATGCATATGCAAACAAAAAAATCAGAGAAACAAAAACACAAGTGGTAGGATTGAAATGCATATGCAACTTTGTATTTGACAATTTTTTTATTTGTAATCATCTACTGTTTTGAAATTCTATTTGAAATTAAATTTTTAAAGAAGTTTGATTTCTCTTTTTAATCTCTAGCTAAAACTTGTAGCTAGTCTTTCTCCGTCATACTAACTTCAAATTTGATCATTTTTCTTAAAATTTTCTAAAATCATGCTCTATTAATTTATTGTGTTCTTATGGCTTTCATTTTGGTCATATTTTCATTTGAATTTGTTTTATCAATTCAAAATTTGATTCTTTAAAAAATAGCAACTTCAAATAACATTTTGAAACAGTAAATGAATTCAGTTGGGAAATTAATGAACATAAAAGTTATAGAACTAATCATGATATGTAAATTTTGAACAATGTTTAGTGCCACTTTGTCGGATGAAGAAATGTCCAAAATAAAAGTTGTAGATCTCAAAAAGTTATACAACTTTGTGGTTGACAACTTTTTTATTTGAAGTCATCTTGTCAAATAAAACTATGTTTGAATTTCTCAAATTTAAAATTTGAATTTTTTAAAATGACCTCAAATTGAGAAACAACCAATATGAAAGTTGTAGATCTCAAAAAGTTATGTAACTTTGTAGTTAATAACTTTTTCATTTGAAATCATCTTATCAAGAAAAAGTATGTTTGAATTTTTTAAATTTAAAATTTCAATTTTTAAAATATAATTATAATTTATAGCATATGTTATTAAGTATGTAATGAAACAAAAGCATTATAAATTGTATATTAAAGAAATTTTGTCTTGCAATTTTTTGAGCTATATTTTTTTTTTACTACGTAACAGCCTATTTATGTTAAAGGAAATGTAAAGAACTGTTGCATGGACGGGAAATGAAACTGCTGGGTAGGCAGCAGTTTCGTCGCACGCTAAAATTTGGCTTTAATCCCAGGTTGAACCACCAACCGAGACTATTTTAGTCTCGGTTTGTGGCCCAACCCGGGACTATAGGGTTCTACCATATAAATACGGGTGTTCTTTCTTCTTTCTCCCCGAAATTTCACTCACCGTCGCCATGTCACTTCTTCAATCCCCCAGGCCAGCCGCGCTCGCCACCCGCCCCCTCTTCCTCGTCTACGGCCACACTCGCCACCTACGCCGTGCGTCCGTCTCGATCCTGGCACACGCGGTGGCGCCCTCATCTCCGGCGGTGGGCCTCGCCCCCATCCTCGGCTCCACACGTAGCCTCGTCGTTGCCCTCGTCTCGATCCGGCCAGCTTCACCATTGTCCGTGTCTACCTAGCACGCGCGGCGGCACCCTCTTCCTCATCTCTGGCGACCGGCCTCGCCCTCGTCCTCTCTCCCTGGCGTGCATGGCCTCGGCCTCGGCCTCACCCTCATCCTTGATCCGGCTATCCTCGCCCTCTCTCCTCGGCGCGTGTGACACCCTCTCTCTCATCTCCGGTGGTCGGCATCGCCCTCGTCCTTGGCTCCAGCGCACGTGGCCTCACCCTCCCCCTCGTCTTTTGTCGACCTCGACCATGTCCTCATCTTCGGCACATGGTGTGGCTCCATCACCCTTGTCTCCACCAGCACCTTCATCTCTAGCCTCGATATCGTCTCCACCGGCGCCTTCATCTCTGACCTCACCCTCGCTGCTACCACCAGGTATTCGACCCCGATCGTCTCGCCTCATCCCTTCCTACTATGTGAAACTGAGCATTGAACATATAGCACAAGTATATACGTTGCACATATCCGAGTGACACTCTAGGCAACTGCAATTTTTTTCTTAACATACAGATGAAAGATCTAGTTTGGTTTTGGTGAATTGATGAAACTCTAAGTGCTAACCTAGTTTATCAAAGTGATTATGAGATAGGTAGCACTACTCCAAGTGGTGAAGCAAATGAAGATCATGACATGACGATGGTGTTGCCATGGTGATGATCAAGTGCTTGGACTTGGAAAACAAGAAAGAAAAACAAAAGGCTCAAGGCAAAGGTATAAATGGTAGGAGCCATTTTGTTTTGGTGATCGAGACACTTAGTGAGTGTGATCACATTTAGGATCGATAGCCATACTAATAAGAGGGGTGAAACTCGTATCGAAATGCGGTTATCAAAGTGCCACTAGATGCTCTAACTCATTGCATATGCATTTAGGATCTAGTGGAGTGCTAACACCCTTGAAAACATTTGTGAAAATATGCTAACACATGTGCACAAGGTGATACACTTGGTGGTTGGCACATTTGAGCAAGGGTTAGAAACTTCATCGGCGGAGTGTCCACCCGTAGAGTGCGGACAGTCCGATGGTGCCACCAGCGCCCTGTACAGAAATGATAGGGTTTCGTAGAGTGCACCGGATGCTAGTCTCAACTAGACCGGAGCATCCGGTCAGTGGAAGCAGTGAAGACACTGGCGTCGGTCTTCGACCGGACGCTAGCGGGGTGCGTCCGGTCCTGCTGATGTGGTAGCGCACAAAGGAGACAGTGAGTGAATGGAAATTGGGTGAGTCCAGTCAGGCATGACCAAAAGCATCCGGTCACAGCTGGAACCTTACTGTAAGTGACCGGACGCTGGGGTCCTATGTGTCCGGTTGTGGCACTATGCTATGTCCGGTCATCACTTGGCCATTGGGATCGGGCGCTCAGTATTTGAAGAGAGGGATGACATGGCAGCCATCTGTTGACCGGACGCTGGTAGGGTGCGTCCGGTCGATCTAATTGGAGCGTCCGGTCACCTCGAGCAGTGCCTAGTGAAGGGGTACAATGGCTCTATTTTGTGGGGGCTTATATTTAAGCCCCATGGCTGGCTCTAGCTCATACTCTTGGTCGTTTGCATTGACATAGCAACCTTGTGAGCTTAGCCAAAGCCCTCCTACTCATCTCCATCATTGATTCATCATCTTTGTGAGATTGGGAGAGAATCCAAGTGCATTGCTTGAGTGTTTGCATCTAGAGGCACTTGGTGTTTGTGTTTTAGTGTGGGATTATCTTGTTACTCTTGGTGGTTGCCGCCACATAGACGACTTGGAGTAGAAAGGATCATCGAGCGGAGGTTGGTGATTGTCTCCGGCTCCAATCATGGTGATTGTGAGGGGTTGTTGACCTTTCCCCGGCGGAGAGCCAAAAGGTACTTTAGTAAATTGCTCGTGGCTTTGTGTGATCCTCATCTTGTGTTGGTTGTGCGGCACCCTATTGAGGGTTTGGTGTCTGATGCCAATTAGCGTGTGAACCTCCGAGTGAATCGCCACAATGAGGACTAGCTTGCTGGCAAGCAAGTGAACCTCGGTAAAAAAACATTGTGTCATCATTTGATTCAGAGGTGATTGGTATTCATTATTGTGATTGTTGGTTCATTCCTCGACTCAACGGTATAACTATCTTACTCTCTCTTTACATTACCGCAAACTAGTTGTCAAGCTCTTTAGTTAGCCATTGAGAGCACACTAACTTAATGTAGTGACATAGCATTTGTGTGGATAGAGACAATAGAAACTAGAATTGTGGTAGGTGGCTTGCAATTTTAGTAGGCTAGCGCAACACTTGCTTTGCCTCATAATTGTCTAACCGGTTTATTAAGTATTGTTGTAGAAATTTTTAATAGGCTATTCACCCCCTCTAGCCATTAGGACCTTTCAACTGATCATAAGGTTTAAATGGACAATTCATATTATAGGTACCTTTTGTTACACTAAAAGTAGACATCAGTGGCATTGGATGTCTAAAAAATTGACTCAAGGGCCGAGTAGGAGCTAGATGTTTTTATGATATTATAGATATGGAATTAGGAACATTCTAATTGTTCTTATTAAAAGGGGAATGGAACTACTCTAGGAATGTAGCACTCAACCCTAACTTAAGCTAATTGGCTAGCTAGCTATTTGTATTCGATCTAACTTGTAATTGCTTTAGTCATATATTTTGATATAATTTGATATATATATATGCAGAAAGATATTGATTTTGGTGATATAAATTTTGATATATTGACTTTAGTGTGATATATTGTATATATTTGATATGCATTTTGGTATATATAGGGTCCAATTATATGAATTTTGATGTATAAGGTTTTATAGATGTGAATTTTGATATGTAGACTTTAGTGATATGCATTTTGGTATATGAAAAATATTGACTTCAGTGATATATTTGAATTTTGATATTTTGTATATATATATGGAAATTCTTATGAATATATGAATTTTGGTATATGAATTCATATATTGACTCCAGTGATATGAATTTTTATATTTAACTTTAGTGAGAAGAGATGGCTAGACATCTCCCTGAACCAATTGTCCAGAGTTGAGGCTATTGTATTGCTTGGGGATTCGAATCAAGGTTGCTGGACATTCAATCATCCTACCATAGTAAGCAATAATATATGTTTTAATATATTAATATGTTTTAAATACACTTGTACACAATATATTTTCTGATATGTATATATATATGTTTCTTTAATGTACCATTGACAATTGACCCAATCATTTGGCTTGAAGAGACACTTTCATATTTCGGGGTTGAGGGAGTGAATGTAGAGAGCTTTGATGTAGATAATAGTCGATTGGTCCAATCTCGAATTAGCTTTTCCATCGCCGCGAGGAGGGGTAGAGGTGTTGTACAAATCTCAGAGGTGGGAGTAAAGGCACCTGAGAAGAAAATTGCAATTAAATATGTTATCAAATCATGTTTGAATACGCTTGCGAATATTGGGTACATCCTGCCTACACTATCCTCCATGACAATATAAGCAATAGATGTGGGCTTGTATCATAAAAAGGTGATATTTAGTTATACCAACCGGGACGGGAGGTGGCCGCCCTTGGGCTCGGCCTGGAGCCCCCTTTAGTCCAGGTTGGTATAAGTAACCGAGACTAAAAGGCCCCCATTCAATCCTGGTTAGACGGCCTGGGACTAAAGGGCGGGCCTTTAGTCCCGGATTGGCAGTCCCGGTTGGGAAACTGGGACTAGTGGGGGTTTCCCAACCGAGACTAGAACCCCCCTAGTGTATTAAAGGCACAAGTAATATACATCACAATTGCATTAATAATAAGTATATATAGAAAGTTAAAAAGAAGCAATTAATCCACTTCTCTATATATGGGAATGTTTGGTATAACTTTCCTAAGAAGCTGCATAAATAGCAGAAAAGTGTGGTCAGCATGAACTAGTCTAACACAACTTCTACATTTTAATTAGTACAAATGGGGGTTACAGGGAAAAGTGAGTTCGGAAAAGGTATAGAAAAGGGTGATGTTTGGCTTGTAGTTCCAGTTTAGTTTGACCATAAGCATCATATAATCTACACCAAATAAACACTATATCCCACATCTAGTCATCTAACACACGTGTATGAAGTAATTATATACAAATTCTTGAAATAGACTAAAAATCTAAGATATATAAGCATGTTGTTGACAAATGAACATGGGATATTTGGTCACATAGGGTGGCCCTTATATTTTGGGCTTTTGTAGGAAACCAAGAGAGAAATTTGGAACCCATGCCCACATCATGGCGGTGCGGCACTTGTGGGTTCAACTGCTATCCTTATCTCTAGGCCATGTAGTGGATTCAAGTGGAACAAGACCAGCAATAGAATTGTTTATAGAATCAATTCTTGGAATGGACCATTTTTTTTAATATTGGCTTTTGGAGATAGAATTCATGATACAAGATGAAACCAACATGACCACACAAATATATATGCATGTAATCATGATGACTCTAGCATAGGGTCCACATAATTGTTATGATAAATATAAACACATCAATGGATGGGACGACCAACAATTTTTGCTAGTACGCAAGGTTGTCACATGGATGCTAGGTGGTGCACTTGGAAAATCAAACACATCAAAGGATACAATCAAAGAAAAAAGAGGTACATGAAGATATAAGAGGGTTTAGAGTGTCATATGTGGTAGTAAGACAACTTTGTTTCTCTTTGTATATAGTACTAGCAGAGTCTAAATTTAGTAGTTGGCCAAGAGTCTTTATATTATTTATAGGTTTTATGATGAGCACTACGCTTAGCTAGTACTAAATATAAAATTAAAAACTTGGGACATCAAAGAAAAGAAGCCACGGAATCTAGATTTGAGAAAGATTATGGTATATATAAATCTCCCTAATCACATAGTGTTCAGACAAAGGGGCTGCTATAGCCTCAATTCAAGCTAAAGAACAAACATCATATTGAGAGGTGGCATCCCGCATCATGCAATTAAGGCACTAGAGAATACAATGTTGAAGGGGAAAACATATGGAGAAGAACCAAAGTTTCAACTAAGGACACTCCATTATGTGAGGTATGTCATAAAATTAATCTGGTATTAGAGATGCATTCTGACAAAGCATCTTGCGGTGTTGTTTCCCATTTGTTCTAAATCTTCACAAAGAGGGATTGAATACAACAATGTGCAGTGGTATACCACATTGTACAATGTTTAAAATTTTATGTATCCCTATCTTTGTAAGATAGTTTTTGGAGTTGACTCTATAAATAACAAATATCACCACACATGGTCGGTTTGAAGGTTGGATCGATCTCGTGGATCATCAATGCTAACAGAGTCGGAGAGCTCAGCGAGTCGGTGCAGATCAGTACTGCACCGATCACCCCAACACCTGCGACTGTAGATCCGATCTCAGAACCACTTCTGAGGTCGTCTTCACTGACAACTCATTGCCCGCTCCCCTGCTACCAGAGGAGGCAAATCAACAATGATGATCTGATCACATCCATCAACCAGGTTGGCCAGAAGCTTGTCGATTGCCTCACCATCATGGAATTAGCTCTAACCACTTTGGTCCAGCGCTGACCACCCTCTAGTCCAAAACTATCGGAGGCTGCTCGGGAAACTCCAGGGGTTATGGCCCTACCCTTCGGGTGCACCAATGTCACTGCCACGTATCAAGAGGCCCTACGAGGCAAATTCACCAACTAGGTTGGAGATGTCCATCCTCTCACCAACCAGATTGCCGACTAGCCTCCACTAGCTATCAACATGCTACATGTCGCCCGACGCCCTAGAGCATCCCTCCAAACCATCCTAGAGGAGAATCTAGACTCTGAGTCCCAGGGCTCTACGGAGACTATCGCCAAAACCTCCACCGAACAACCTCCTCCCCCTCCCTTCCATGGAGATGCAATCTTTAACGTCAGCATCGACAACCCCCTATGGGAAGGGGAAACCGAAGAGGACCACGCCGCCCGCGTCAATAGGAACATCAACCGTGTGCAGTACCGAGCAAATGAGGCTGCCCTTGTGATGGCCGAGGCTTAGCTTGACTCGCAAGGAAGGCCATGCTAACTCCACCACAACCTCAACGATGAATTTGCCTGTGTTAATGGCCACGGCGTCTACAAGACCCCAAGCGCCAACCTAGCCATGGCCGCCAACGAGCTCGCTAGGCTCCCATAGACACTGGAGGTCACCAAGGTCGCCTCCATGCTTAAAGCAGTGCACTGCCAGGTCAATGAGATCCGCTAGGATCAGAGGCCTTCATACTCCACAAGTTCAATTTGCCGATTAGCCATGCCAAGATCTGATCACCGCCCAAGTCATTTCACCGACCAGCACCGCGATGACAAACAACCCCTCTAGGGGGGAGCTAGGGGCAACAGCATTGAACACCTTCGCCAACATGACCAGGAGGTCGACCATGACATCTGAGTGCACCTCAATAATCTCCGAGACGCACAACGACATATCGACAAGCATCGCTTCAGTCGCCATGAAGAAGAAGTATGCCACCATCAAGAGTACAAGCAAGAGTTTGGTAACCCGGACTCAGCTCTTGAGCCGCTCAATGTCGACAATGCTGCAGATCACGGCGCCGACAATCCCAAAGGGCCCCCAGCATTCACGAGGGCACTCCGAACACTCTAGTGGCCCTATGGTTTCAAAATCACTGGGGTCAAGCCATACAAGGGATGGATGAACCCCACACAGTGGCTACAGGCTTACTAAAGGGTCGAGATGGCGGACTAGAGGGGGGTGAATAGTCCTTTCTAAAATTAATCACGTCGGCTAACCAAAATAAGTGTGGAATTATAACTATCGGTCCAGCCAAGACTACACCCCTCTATCTATGTTCTCTAGCACCTTCCAAAGATACTAATTAAGCAAGAAAGGTGTCGGGCTAGCTAGAGCTCGCCTAACCAATTCTAGAAGCAAGGTCACATAAACCTATGCCACTAGTACTTTAAGCAACAAGGGAGCTCCTATACAAACTAGTAAGCAAAAGCACAAAGCTATCTAAGCTTACTAGCAATGCTCAATAATAAGGTAACCAATGCCAAATTAGGGAGCGCAATTACTTAGCTACACAAACTAGGCAATGTGACTAACATAGTTACACAAACCAAATTAGTCACGCAAGGGAGCTACTTCTATGCTACACAAGAAAGAAGGTAACTAGTAAGCTACACAAGCTAACTAATTACAAGAGCAACTACACAAGCACAATGTATACGAAATATAAATATAAGCTTGTGAAAGGGGATTGCAAACCAATAGGAAGAACAAGGTTGACACAGTGATTTTTCTCCTGAGGTTCACGTGTTTGCCAACACGCTAGTCCCCATTGTGTCGACCGCTCACTTGGTGGTTCGGCAGCTAATTGGCATCACCCACCAAGCCCGCACATCGGGCACCGCAAGAACCTACCCTGAAAGTGAGGGTAGCTCAATGACACGCTTTACTAGAGTTGCTCTTTGTGGCTCCCACGGGGCAAGCACAATGCCCCTCACAAAGCTCTTCTTCGGAGCACCGCACAAGCTTCTTGCGGGCTTAAACGGAGACCACCACCAAGTCATCTAGGAGGTGGCAACCTCCAAGAGTAACAAGCACCACTGGCTTGCAACTTGATCACCTATTGCCACTTGATGCAACCTCATGATGCAATCGCACTAGAATCGCTCTCTCACACAATCGGATGATCACTATCAAGCATATGTGAGATGGAGGGCTCCCAAGCACTACTACACAAGCCACCAAGGCTCTAGTGTGCTTAGCTTCTAGCCCAAGGCCAGCCACACACTCCTTTTATAGCCCCAAGGGCTAAAATAGCCGTTACCCCTTCACTAGGTAAAACTCAGGACGACCGGATGCTCTGGTCGTATCGACCGGACATAGGACCTCAGCGTCTGGTCAACGGATGCTCGCCACATGTCGCCTCCATTCAACCTCAGTCACTTGATCTCAATGGTCAAGTGATGATCGGACGCAGCTGCTCAAACTGACCAGACGCAGCAACCCCAGCGTCCGGTCGTTTCCAGTAAGGTACCAGTCGCGACCGAACACGTCTGGTCGATCATGACCGGACGCATCTGGTCGGTCACGACCGGACGTAGCGTCAGCGTTCGGTCCTTCTCCAACTTTTTTGTGTTGCCTACATCACCATATGTCAGCCTGACCAGATGCACCCTATCAGCATCCAGTCACTTCTAGCGCCATCGTCCGGTCGAAGACCGACGCCTGCACGCTCTCGGCCGCCACTGACCGGATACAGGACCCTAGCGTCTGGTCACCATGTGACCAGCATCTGGTCCACTCTATGGGACCCTATCTTCTCTTAATAGGGCACCGATGGAGTTTTGAACCCTAGCCTCCGTTCCTTCACCACGTTGATCCACATCAACTCCAACTTCTTCTCCTTTGTAAATGTGCCAACACCACCAAGTCTACACCACCATGTGTATGTGTTAGCATTTTCACAATCATTTTCAAATGATTAGCCACTCAACTTGCCATGTCACTCAATCCTAGTGATGATGCAAAGTTAGATCACTCGAGTGGCACTAGATGACTGATATACAAACAAGTTTGCCCCTCTTGATAGTACGGCCATCTATCCTAAACCCGATACTCAACATCTCTAGACACCTATGACCGGTGAAATGAAATGCCCTAGGTTATACCTTTGCCTTGCGCATTCCATTTCATCTCCTCCAATGTTGATGCAACACATGCACCAACATGATCATCAATGATATGATCCACTTCATATCATCATGTGATCATATTGGTTCATCGATCTTGACTTCACTTGCTTTTCACCGTTGCCTTCGTCCATCGGCGCTAAGTCTTGCTCAAGCTTCACCGCCACACGGTCCATCGCTCCAAAGCCTCCGACTTGCCCTTCACACTTGCAACTGGTCCATCAAGCCAAGTCTTGTCTTGATCTTCTCCACCTTGATCACATGACTCAATGTCATATCTCATGTGCAATAAGCTCCTTCATCATCACATGTGTGAGCTTTGCAACATCTCCAAGCCATTTTCACCTTTCATGGCATATGTTGCTCACATGCATGTACCTATGGACTAATCACCTATATATCTCATATAAACACAATTAGTCCACCTAGGTTGTCACTTAATTACCAAAACCACACAAGGACCTTTCACTTATGCCACTATTGTTCACACTACCGGAGGAGATACCAGTGTCATGGCAAACTATCTTCCCATCATGCTCATGCCAACCACGATGAACTGGTTCACAAGCCTTGCCCTAGACTCCATCAGATCTTGGGAAGAGCTAAAGAAGGTCTTCACCGACAACTACATGGCTACGTGCACTCAGCCGGACACCAAGCATGATCTGAATCACATCTACTAGAAGTCGTCCGAGCTCCTCCGTAGCTACATCAGATGCTTTTTCGAGATGAGGAATTCTATTCCCAACATCATAGAAGTAGAGGCTATCACCGCCTTCGTTCGAGGACTCCATCATCATGATCTCCGCTCCAAGTTCAACCGTAAGCCACCAACGGGGATTAGCGAGATGATTACGACCACCAACCAGTACGCCGATGACAACAATGATGGAGCCGGAGGCCGCCAACCACCCGGGGGCAACAACAATGCCTTCCAGGATCATGACAAGGTGGTCGCCACCATCTTCGATGGCCTCACCTTTGTCAAAAGCATAAGAGAATAGAAGCTCACTGCCCGCCATGTGCTCGCCGTCAATGCAAAAGACGTCGTCACCAACCCCAGCTATCGCCCCCGGTCTAAGGTCCCCATCACCTTTAGTAGGGCCAATCAGTGGGCGAATATTCCTTACATAGGGTGTTTCCCCCCCCCCATCCTTGACGCAACTATCCAGAAAGTGCTTTTTAGAAAAGTGCTCATCGATAGCAGGAGCGCTCTGAACCTCCTATTCACCAGAGCCCTAAAGGAGCTGGGGCTCAGGATAGGAGATCTCACACCCTCCGACTCCTCCTTCTAGGGTGTGGTACCTGGCAGGGCATCTAAACTGCTTGGAGAAATCACCATACCAATACAGTTCAGCATGGCTAGCAACTACTGCATCGAGCACATCAACTTCTATGTCGCCAACTAAAACACCGCCTACCATGCCATACTTGGTCGGCTAGCTCTGGCTAAGTTCATGGCTGTACCGCACTACACCTATCTGGTGCTGAAGATGCCTTCGCCTATAGGAGTCCTGGCCCTGTGGGCCAACCTCTCCATCGCCTACGCCTGCGAGACAGAGAGTCTCGTTCTCGCTGAAGCCACCAACCTCTCCATCCAGATGGCCAATGTGGTCACCGACGCCAAGACGGTGCCTGCCAACGACCTAGAGATCCTAGCGCTAGAGCCTCCACGTGCCTCCGCCAAGTCCAAAGAAACCAAGGAGGTCGGCCTCGGCCTCGTCGACCCCTCCAAGACCGTGAAGATGGGGGCTCACCTCGACCCCAAATAGGAAAGCGCGCTCATATCCTTCCTATGTGCCAATGCCAATGTGTTTGCTTGGAAACCTATAGACATGTCAAGGATACCACGGGCGAAGATCAAGCACTCCTTGAATGTCTCGCCGACTGCCAAACCGATCAAGCAAAAACTCAGACGATTCACGCTAGACAAGGAGGCTATTAGGGTAGAAATAAAATGACTCCTAGCTACCGGATTCATAAAAGAAGTGTATCATCCTAAGTGGTTAGCAAACCCTGTTCTTGTTCAAAAAAAGAATAAAGAATGGAGAATGTGTGTTGATTACACTGATCTTAACAAACACTGCCCTAAAGACTCCTTCGGTCTACCTTGGATAGATGAGGTTGTAGACTCCACCGCCGGCTATGAACTGCTCTCCTTCCTTGATTGTTACTCTAGCTATCACCAGATATCCCTCAAGGAAGATGACCAGATCAAGACGTCATTCATCATGCCTTTTGGTGCGTACTGCTACACCACCATGTCCTTTGGACTCAAGAACGTTGGGGTGACATACCATAGGGCCATCAAGATGTGCCTCGATCAATAGATAGGCCACGACATCGAAGCTTACATCGATGATGTGGTCGTCCAGTCCAAGACCACTGACAATCTCATCGCCAACATCAAAGAAACGTTTGCCAACCTAAAAAGGTACAGATGGAAGTTGAACCCTTCAAAGTGCATCTTTGGAGTTCCATCTAGCATACTCCTGGCCTACATTGTCAGCGCCTGTGGCATCGAACCCAACCCCAACAAGGTCTCTACCATCACCAACATGAAGCGGCCAACGTCCGTCAAGGATATATAGAAGCTTATAGGTTGCATGGCTGCTCTCAGCCACTTTATATCGCGCCTCGGCGAAAAGGGACTACCGTTCTTCAAACTCCTCAAGGCGTCTGAGTGCTTTTTTAGGTTGGAGGAGGCAGATACAGCTCTTGAGTAGCTCAAGTTGTTTTTAACGAAGCCTTCGATCATGACAGCGTCTCGACCAGATGAAACTCTACTGATCTACATTGCCGCCACCTCTTGCATTGTTAGCACAGCTATCATCATCGAACGCGAGGAGGCTAGGCACGCCTATAAGGTGCAACATCTAGTCTACTTCATTAGTGAGGTCCTTAATGAGTCCAAAACTCGTTATTCTCAAGTTCAGAAACTGCTATACGCTATTCTGATCACGTCATGCAAGCTCCGCCATTACTTTGAGTACTACAAGATCGTTGTGGTCACTGAGTTCCCTCTAAGGGACATTCTCCATAATAAAGAGGCCAATGGCAGCATCATCAAGTGGGCTATTGAGCTTGGCACTTACTCCATTGAATTCAGAAGCAGGCCTATCATCAAGTCACAGGCGCTCACTGACTTCATTGCTGAGTGGACCGAGATCTAAGAGCCCATCCCCGCTACTTGCCCCGAGCACTAGGTGATGTACTTCGACAGTGCCCTCAACATCAACGGTGCTGGTGCTGGCATTCTGTTCATTATGCTGACCAAGGATAAACTCTGATATGTTCTCCGAATACATTTTCTAGCCTCTAACAACGCCACCGAATACGAAGCATGTCTCTATGGACTCCGTATAGCCATTGAGCTCGGCATCAAACACCTAATGGCATACGGGGACTCCATGCTAGTCATCAACTAGCTCAACAAAGACTGGTCCTGCTCCAGTGAGAAGATGGATGCATACTGCGCCAAAATTAGGAAGCTTGAAGGGAAGTTCTACGGTATCGAGTACCACCACATGGTACAAGATCAAAATCAGCTCACCGACCACCTATCTAAGATAGGCTCTTCTCGGACCACGATTCCACCTGGGGTCTTCGTTCAAGACCTCTTTACATCATCTATTAAGGAAGAGAAGGAAGTTCAAGAAATCCCCCCCCCCCCGCCGAGCAGCTGGTACTTATAGTACCTTTGTCGGTCGCCGATTGGAGGGAACAGTTCATCAAGTACCTCACCAGCGCTAAAGTACCCACCGACAAGACTAAAACCGAAAGCCTAATCCATCGAAGCAAGCATTACGTGCTGGTGGATGGGAACTTGATGAGAAAAAGTGTCAAGGAAGGGATACTGCAGAAATGCATCACCCAAAAAGAGGGAGTGAAACTACTTCTCAAAATTCACTCTGGTTCCTACGGCAACCACATGGCCTCGAGAAACCTGGTTGGCAAAGCTTTCTGAGCTAGTTTTTACTAGCCCACAGCCATCTCTGATGCAGAAGACCTCGTCCGATGTTGTGAAGGATGCCAATTTTTCACCAAGCAAATCCACGTGTCAGCACAAGAACTGTAGACCATCCTAGCTTTCTGGCCTTTTTGCATGCTAGGGACTAGACATGATCGGGCCCTTCAAGCCAGTGTGAGGTGGTTTTCAGTACGTGTACATCGCCATCGACAAGTTCTCCAAGTGGATCGAATACAAACCGCTTGTTTCGGCCACTTCAAAGAAAGCAGTCGAGCTCTTTGAAGATATCATCCATAGATTCGGTCTCCCGAACAGCATTATCACCGACCTCGGAACTACATTTACTAGTCATCATTTTTGGGACTTCTATGAAGATCGATGCATCTCTATCAAATACGTCTCCGTTGCCCATCCCAGAGCCAATGGCCAGGGCAAATGGGCGAATGGCATGATCCTTGATGCCCTCAAAAAGAGGCTATATCAGAAAGAAGAAAAACATTCGGGCAGATGGCTCAAAGAGCTACTAGCTGTGGTCTGGGGACTGCACACTCAAGCTAGTCGTAGCACCAGTGTGTCTCCATATTTCTTGGTCTATGGCTTAAAAGCCATACTACCAGCAGACATTGCCTTTCGAGCACCTATGGTGGAACATTATGATGAAGAGCAAGCCATAGCTATTCGGATAGAGGACGTTGATAGGGCTAAGGAAGAACGCCTGATCACCTGCATCCGCACAGCCAAATATCTAGAAGGCTTGTGGAGATACTACAACCGCAACATCAAAGTTCATTTGATATTGGCGACCTCGTTCTCTGCAGAAAGTAGAAAACCGAAGAGATGCACAAGCTCTCCTCCCCCTAGGAAGGGCCTTACGTGGTCAAAGAGGTTACCCAACCAGGGTCTTATCGGCTATGTGACGTGGACGGAATCGATATCCTCAATTCATGGCACATCGAGCACCTTATACATTTCAATCCTTAAAATGCTCTAGATATGTATTCTCCACTCCATGATGAATAAAGTTTTGGTCGCCATAATTAGTTTCCATTATTTCTCCATTACGATTTAATCTCCACTTGCGGTCGCTAGCTCTACGCTACTCCTTAACGAACTCCAATATGAGATCTCCATAAATGCTCTGCCACATTTCTCCATATCTCCAATATGTGATCGCCATAAACGCTCTGCCATGTTTCTCCATATCTCCAATATGTGATCGCCATAAACACTCTGCTGCGTTTCTCCATATCTTCGAAGTGTTTCGCAAATTGCCAAGCAGCACATGTTTTGTTCTGTGCTCTATGGAGAATACCTAGTCTCGGATCTCTCTCTACACGTCCTACGGGCTCCGCACTCTACGTTATGGGTGGCCGACTGTGGTTCCTTGGTCATGCCTATTCCTCCTACACATGCACGAGCTCCGCACTCGATGTTATGGACTATGGGCTAGCCAAGGCCAAGAGCCTAGTAAAGAACTAACTGCTCGAACGCTACTAACACTATGCATATCTCCAAGTTATTTCGCCAACCCCCGAGCAGCACACATTTTGCTCTGTTCTCTATGGAGAAGACCCAGTCTTTGATCTCTCCCTACATGTGCTACGGGCTTCGCGCTCTGTGTTATGGGTGGTTGGTTGCGGTTCCTTAGTCACACTTGTTCCTCCTACACATGCATAGGCTCCGTGCTCAATGTTATGGACTATGGGCTAGCGAAGGCCAAAGAGTTTAGTAATGAACTAACTGCTCGGACGCTACTTATACTATGTATAATTGCATTAGGGTTAACACTACAACATTTCTTCAATGAATAACTGGCAAACTGCATAAACATGCACATGCCATTTTATAGTATTTATACATATATATAAATGATTGTTTATGCCCTTGCGCATTTTAACTACCCTATTCAGTTATTACAGCATATTCTCCGAGCAGATCATTGAGCTTTGCCATCGCCGTCCATCTCACCGAATAGGTCGACGTCGCCGGCCAGCTTCTTCACCATGTCTTCCACCTCATCTTCTAGCTGCTGGTGCTCCGTCGTGCCCATCCCTCTAGCAAATCTAGCCCCTATCGCTTGAAGGTCAATGGCTGGGTAGTGGGACCGAACCACCGCAAGGGCATGAGTAATGGTGGTAATGGTGGCATAATAGTTGAAGCTCTTGAAGTTCTCCCACACCACCTTGCACCTCTCGATGATGGTGTCCGAACGTGGCGGCCTGCCGTCAGGCTATGGAGCCACCTCTAGGTTGACACGGTCGAGCACCGGCTTGACTCCGACAACTACAGCATCGAGCTTGCTCCTCTGGGTCCTGGCCTCCTGCTCTAGCACATCAAACTGTGTCTTGGTCCTCCGACGATAGTCTGCGGGCATCACAAGGATCCATCAAACAAAAGAAATTGCTCTAACAGTAACTCCAACCACGAAGTACTCACCTTTCAGCTCCTCAGCTAGCTTCTCCGCTCGCCCAGTTGCTTTCTTCTCCTCCTCCAAGAGTTGCTCGATGGTTTGGTGCAGCTGGCCGAGCTCCGCATCTTGCTATACAAGGATAACAGTCGTCAGCAACAATATGACTATTCAACAATGCAAAGCAAAACCACCGATACGCCATACCTTTTTCCTGCTCGGAGACATTTTAGAGCTGCTCGAACTTCTGCTCCAGCTGCTCGGACACACTCGTTAGTTGCTCAGAGACGGTGGCAAGCTACTTGGACTTGCCTCACAACTGCTCGGATGTGATTGCCAACTACTCGGACAGAGCCCCCTTTTGGTATTCCACATCCCACGCTTGAGACTCGGCATGATCTCGCTCACACTGGCCCTCTGGATGTTTTTCTCCATTAACTTCATTGCCTCTTTAGCTTGGCATTTTCTTTGGCGAGGGGCTCCATCCTCTCGATCAGCTGGCGCCATTGCTCGGCAGTCCGAGCTATCCCCTACAAACGCACTAAGACTATGAAGCAAAGCTGATCTACAACGTTAAAGATGAGCATCGCAGATGTAGTACTGACCTTGATCTGCTTCATCACTCTAGAAAGGGTGGACTCCAGCCTCCTGAGCTCCCTGGTGGTGTCCTCCTCTTCAACAACCACCACTTTGTCCCCCTGCTTGTGGAGGATTCGGGTAGCTCAAGGTCATGATTCCTCATGCTCAATCTCTTCCACTTCGTCCTCCATAGCTAGAGGCACCACCTGAGGGTTCAGTGGCCGGATAGCGTGTCCGACCACGCCCTCTAACACTTCAAGGAGCGTCATCTGCTCCCCTAGCACCATAGGCTTCTCTGTTCTGTACTCCGACGTGGTGTGGGATACTCCAGCCTCTGCTCCTGAGAACCCGGCGGCTTCCGCCGTTGCCCCAGGCACTACCGCTGACCCATGCACCATCGGCGCCAACCTTTCACCACCACCATGTCCATCAGCAGTGGTAGTTGACTCCTCCGTAGGCCGCTGAGCCCCCGGGGACTCCGGGACAGAGTCTACTGGCATTGCCTCTACCCCGGAACTAGCCCCTGGCTGCTCATCAGTCTGGACAGGCGGGGTCAGATCCTTTGTACGCCTTGCTCTGCATTAGATTAGCTCGTCAATCGCCAATAGATATAAGGATATGACAGTAAAATAACTTTGACACAAGGATACTTACGTGTCGGCCTACTAGTACACTTTCCTAAACCAGCACTGCCTGCCCAAGCCCCTAGGCGTGGCCCTGGGGTCAACTCACGTGACCTAGGGCGGAGGTCTCGCGGTCTCTGCTGTCGGCCTCTCCTCCGCCTACCGCTCTGGGACTCCCCTCACTGGCTACTCGAGGACTCCCTTCGCTGGCTACTTGGGGACTCCCTTTGCCAGCTGCTCGGGGACTTCCTCCCCTCCCTTCAATCGCTCCTCTACGTGCATGTTGTGCGGAGGCGCTTCAGTGCTCGGACGAGGAGCTACACCCACCGTCTTTCTCTTATTTTGGGCCGGCTCATCTGCCGCTGCCCTCTTCCCCCAGAATTTTTCCGACACTTGGGGGGACTCTCTGTCCGACCAGCATCCGCACCTCTAGACTATGACAAGGCACTGACAGTTCCCTCCTTAGGCTAAGCTAGTGGCTGGGTGTCTACTGCCTGCAACCAATCGCCCCTCGACATGCTCGAGAAGTACACCGCTCGGTCCTGTGAATGGATCTTTCCACAAGTGAATTAGCACACTGCTCGGCAATGGTAAAGGATGAAAAGCATCGGGAACAAAACAATTGGGGTGTTTACTTAAGGAGGCGGGTTCATACAGTTGAAGGCCCTTGTCTGCTTTGACACGCTGAACGAGGCATTTGGAGTGAACAGCTCTATGGCCCGCTCTAGCACTTCCTCCTTTGACAGCCTCCCCATGCTCTCCCAGGTACCGTCGTTGTCACCCTTGAAGTCATAGCCCGCGTGGGTCCTCTCCTTGCAGGGCTAGACACGGCGCACTATGAAGCTCGCCGCCACCAATACACCGTTAATTTTCACGCCCTTTATTAGGTCGAGGAGCTCCGTCACCTACTCCATGTCGGCACTGCTCAGTTTCTCTGACCAGCTCCTCTGGTTCTCTAGAACATGGTCGATGTTGCAGCAGATGGTAGGATGGCTCTGCTTCATGTAGAACCACCTGGCGTTCCACCCCTTCAGCGAGGTGTTTAGCGGCACAGTGATGTACGCGCCCGCCATCTCATCGTGGAGTTGAAGATACACGCCGCCGACCACCTTTGAACTGTCGTCACCCTTCTTCTTCAGCTAGAATAGATGACGGAAGAGGTTGAAGTGGGGAAAAACTCCAAGATATGTCTCACAGAAATGGATGAAGATGGAGATGTGCAAGATGGTGTTTGGGTGGAGGTTGCATAGACTAATGACCCAAAACTCTAGTAGATCTCCGCCTCCCCCATGACCGACGGCACCCACTCGTTGTCGCGGCTAGCTCCGGCGGCCGCCTTCTTCGGGTTTCCAGCTCCCTTCTTTGGCGCCATCTCTCAAATCTATTTTGGAATTGGCGGCGAAAGCAACTTCGAATCTAGAAGCATGAGGGCTAAGGAAGAAGATGAAATGGCAAAGTGACAAAGGTGGGAGCGCGGGGTGCGGTGGCACAGTTATAAAGCACTCCCCCACCTTTCACATTCAAGGGTTTTTGGGAAACCACTCCCACAATTTGCGCCACTCTGAATTCTCCGCAACAGCGTGGTGGGCCGTTAATTGGGCTTTCGCGCAACTGCAGCCCATATAGCCCATTTATCGCTGTAATTTGTTACTGCTCACTAAATATTCACCGACTTCTCCGCCAGCTGTTATGGCTCAGTAATTACTACTGTAGAGCCATTACTCCGGTTTTCTCTCTAGGATTTGTTTTCTCCAAGATTTCCTCTTGTGGCTTGGGGACTGCGTCAGTACTATGACTTGATTCCTCACCGCACTAGGGACTTTCTTCTGTTGATCGTTGTTTCTGAGCCTAGCACCACATGACCACGTCACCTACTGTCAGGCTCGGGGACTAAGTCGGCACACTTCACCTACGGTGAATGTGCTTTTCTCATCTCGAGGCTATGGCCGGGGACTGGCTGCCTGCTTGGCTGGTCTTCTACATTTCTTCAACTTTGGACCTTGGCACCACGTGACTACATCACCTACTGTCAGCCTCGGGAACTAAGTGGACACACTTCACCTTGCGGTGAGTGTGTTTGCTTTAATTTGGAAGACTCTGCGCCTCTTGAAGCTGAAGATGACTATCTCCCTTTCTCGTGGTCGGACTCTAAGTGGGCACACTTGGTCCACTATGAAGAAATTTTCGATTCTAAACTTGAGCTCCTTACATCCTTATGGCAAGCCGTACTTGGCTTACGCTGCTCGACGATGGTTCACAATACTTGGCGACGGTTCACGCTGCTCGGCGATGGTTCACGCTGCTCGGTGACGGCTCACAACTACTCGGCGATGGCTCACAACTGCTCGGCAACTCATCACGGTGGTCGGACCATGAGTTTGACTGGTCGGCTTTGTTCGCACCTGCTTGGACATGCTAAAGACGGCGTTGCACAATGGATACAAGGCGCTCGGGGACTAGCTATGGGGGGTACGACCCCGGATACCCACGGCAGACCACATGGGCTGCGCCCCCTGGGGCAGCCCAGCCCACAAGACGAAGCTTTGCGGGGCACGACGTTGCTCAGCGCCTCCCGCAAGACACTGGGAAAATATTCTGAAGATACTACGAGATCTGTTAGGACACGTATGATCCCATGATTCATGTAATTTGTTATTACTTTTCGGTTATCTCCTAGATCAAACCGACTTGTAACCCTGCCCCCGGACTATATTAGGCAGGGCAGGGACCCCCTCAAAACTCACGCAATATCATACGATAGCCAATATAATTCAACATACCACAGGAGTATGGTATTACGTCATACTGACGGCCTAAACCTGTCTAACTTATGTGTCTTTGTTGCCTTCTTGTTCTTGATTACACGTATTTTTACCGATCAATCTACCTTCGTGGAATATCCCTCGGAGGACTGCTGACAATATTCTGTTGACAGTGGCCACTACGAGACGCTGGAGAGCAACATCTGTTTGAAGAGGTTAATACCGATATCCGACCCTAGTGTACAATAATGTAATCAGGTGTGTTGTTGCGTAAGTTTTCCGCGGGCGCAAGTTGGTCCCGCCGTCGTCTCCAGTCGCTACCAGCTTAGGGTGTGTTTAATTCACGAAATAAAAAATTTTGAATGTCACATCGGATGTTTCGGGGATGTCGGAAGGGGTTTTCGGATACTAATAAAAAAAACTAATTACATAGCTCGCCTGGAAACTGCGAGATGAATTTATTAAGCCTAATTAATCCATCATTAACGCATGTTAGTTACTGTAGCACTTATGGCTAATCATGGACTAATTAGTCTTAAAACATTCGTCTCATGATTTTCAACCAAACTGTGCAATTAGTTTTTATTTTCGTCTATATTTAATACTCTATGCATATGCCGCAAGATTCGATGTGATAGTTTGGGGTAAAAATTTTTAGGAACTAAACCAGACCTTTCATGCGATGCAAGTTATACCTAGCGTCCAAGCCAGCCAAGCCGTACAGATATAAAAGAGGCAATCGCCAAGGGAGATTAGTGGATTGATGCCAACTCACACTTGCATGGCAAGATTTTCGCCAGTTTGTCGGGCATGCAAGCTTACTTGGTGGAGTACTACACGTATTACTTACGATATACTACTCCTATAATGTATGCATCTTGGTTGAATTCTACCATTAGTTTGAGCTTCAGCTACCATTTGCGAGTAACACTGATGAGCTACGACTACGGCACGACCCAGCATTTGGGCACGCAGCAACCAGAAGCTTATTGTATATACATCCTCGTTCACATGATATATATAGAGCGAGTTAAAACTTGGTTAAAACGGACACTGGACATCATGTAATTAAGGGTCTCCATATATCATGCATGCATGTTGCATGGCAACTTGGAGCAAGGTCGATGCCGTATGCGCGAAAACGGGAGCGACTTTTAGTGATCCATTGGAACATGAGCGTACAAGGTTTCCCGTTCGAGAGTGAGTTGGGAGAAAGGGGGACTCTGACTTTTGGTCAAAGTGGCCACAAAATCCACAATGACCCCCACATGTTGTGGATCCAGACGACCACTGTGTTCAAACTCCAAACTCAACCACTTCACTGTTTTCATGGAAGATTATACTTATCTCGCCCATCTATTTTGTTAATTATTACCTAGGTAATTAAACACATGGCGTCAGTTTAGTTTGTTTGAAATTTATACCAATTATAACTCCTACTCACTCCATTTCAAATTATGAGTCAAAGTATCTCAAGTTTGACTAAAATTATAGAAAAATTACAAAAATAGTGTTGACATCAAATAGATATGCTATGAAAATATAATTAATATAGAATCTAATAATACTTAGTTGGTACCATAAATGTTATTATCTTATCATGTAAATTTGGTCAAACTTGAGATGGTTTGACTCTCTAAATTTCTTGGAATGATTTATAACGTCGGATGGATCGGAGTACTTTTAAATGCTAAACATAAATGTCTCCAACTGCATGCGTATAGGCTGTACCTTGGGCCCAGCCGCTGCCCCAATCTTCGTCTCTGCCCAAGGGGAGTTGCTAACCAGACATCCTGTTTTCCCTCTCTGTTTTATGTGGGCCCTGCTAATCAGCCTCTTCTCTCTCCTCTTACTCCTTCCTCGTGCTAGCTCGTCGCTTTGAAGCTGTGAGAATCATTGTTACAGTTAGAGTTTAGGTTTAGAATGGGATCATGCATGGCTAACTCACAAGTCAATTTGTAGTGTAGTGGTAGACATTACTACACTATACAACTAGGAAGAGGCCTCTCTTAATCCATAATATAGTAGAGGTGGTGAAAATGGCCGTCTATATAAGGAGAATAAAAAACAAAAGAGAGCCATGGCTAGCCTGATGGGCCCATCGTCACCCTCCATGGCATTCAGGTCGTAGCCGCCAGCCATGCCATCAAACCCGGCCGCCATGACATTGAATCCACCGTGCACTATGATACGATGGTCTTCACGCCATCGTCATTATATTGTCATCCTCACGCCATGGGCTTCATCAAACCCAACTGCCATGACATGACTTCATTGTGTGTGGTGACGTGTTGGTATTCATGTCATTGTCGACCTCATACAGTGGGCTGCATCGAGGTGACGTTGGTGACCTCGCCACCTCAGTGGAGCCATCTTGCATTGCACAATCACCTCATTGTGCGGCTGCGCTGCCACTACATACCCGCATGCCCTTCCCTGCTGCTTATGCCTCAATTCCATGTGCCCAAACTACATTATCAATAGTGTTGAGTGCCACCACACCGCGTCGGCCCATGCATCATTGATGGCGTTGAACACCACCATCCCATGCTAGGCGACATGCCCGTGTGCCACAGCGTCGGAGCCCACGATCTACGCCACGGCCTGATGCAAGGTGTGTCCATGCTGGCATGGCTTGATGGCTAGTTGAAATGATTTAGATGGTTAGGGGGGTCTATAGCCTATTAAAATTTCTCTACTAATAGATAACCGTAGAACAAAATGGTTAGATTAAAACACAATCCTAATAGTCATTACATTGCCTAGCCTACACCACCTCAAAGCAAGCCTCCTGAACAATTCTTATAGCAAGAAAACTCTAGCACTAGTGCACTCAAGCAACCAAGAGGCTAGCAACTACTCTAGTTGAGCTAAGCTAGCAAATTAAAGCAACTAAGCTAGATTCTCTACTAAACTAGAGCTACAACTACAACTAGAGAGCTACTCAAGCAAACAACAGCTACACAAGCTAAGTGCCCAAATGTAATGCACGAGTGTAGAATTGCAAACCACTGGGGAAAGAGATGACACAAGATTTATCCCTGAGGTTCGGTTGCTTGCCAGCAACCGACGTCCTCGATGAAGTGAGTCTTTTGGTGACCAATTTGTGCACTAACAAGCCTCCAAGCTTGACCCTAAACTTGGGTGCCGCAAGAATCTAATCAACCCAGAGCACTACAACTAGCCTCGAGCATTCCACCAGAGTTGCTCTTCGTGATGATCTCCTGCAGGGTGGGCACAATACCCCTCATAATCAATCAATAGGAGCCAGCAAAGAACAACCAAGGTGATTGTTGATATTTATTATGCTAAAATGGACAATTCCACAAGCGTACATAATTTCGATGCAACACTTCACCCGAGGTATCATATTTAATTATATCCTCAGGGAAAGCGTATGTCTAAGATTGATTGATATGATTTCTGATGACTAAGTTACAACAATCTCCTAACTCTAAACGGGGGTAACGATAAAAAAAGTAGTGTAACACAAAAGAAAAGAAGAGACTTGGATACACGGTTTAGCTAGTGCGTGGACAGCGAGCAAGTACAAAGATCCTAAGTTACTTCTACTACTAAGCACAACTGTAATAAAAGACTAGTGGTATAACTAAGCCAAGAAATAACAAGTTAGGATTCGATAGCACTTCGGGTTATGGCCCCGACACCAACAAAAAAGGGATGAGATGGTTGGTAGAAGTAAACCGCAATTGAACCCATTGTTGTAAGAACTAGCCCGAACGTGGTGAAATACATACGATAGACATGGCCATCACCACCTGCTAACTACCACAACTATCCTTGGGCGCTATTCCCGACATAAGTTCCCGTCTCCCGTCCGTTTCCATTGAATTTCTGCCCGTCTTAGCCTATTTCCATATACCCGCATATTCCAATCCCAGCTTTTCCAATCTCAATCCCGTTTTCACCAAAAAAATATAAAAATAGAAATGGGAGAGGGATTTTCTCGCCCGTTTGTTTCGGTTTTCATCCCTTAGCGGCACACAACCTAATACACAACAATTGTGGTAGCCCACGTATGCACCAGCCCAGGCCAGGCTAGGCCACAAGCCCACTAGCGCAAAACGGCCCTTTCTAACGAGTTAGAGATCGTGATAGAGCAACTTTATCGATTTAATAGGCCATGAGCTGCTTTCGGCCTGCCTGTGGGTGGTGGGTGGCTTTAACACCTGGGTTAGGCCGCATTGCCTTTTGTTATTCCCTCACATGGGCTGTGATAATGCTTAACTTTAACTATGGACACGGCCGGGCTAAACTATATGACATGGGCAAGGCGCAAATGTACGGACAGCTGGCCTCGTGACGAGCAAGAGCAACATGGATGCATGCATATATCATCTTGAATTGTTTTGTGACCACTGACCATTATATTGAAGTTGTGCATCACTCACTCTTGAATTACATAAACAACAACCACCAAATTAGTTTAGGATCCCTTTAGCCACAAGACATCACTCACTCTTGAATGAAAATTACATAAACTTTGGGTACCACGGCCCTTTGCGGCCCTCCCTGAACACTTGTGATCAGTCCTTACTACACATTTGATGCTGCATCGATATCTTGTTTGTGATGAGTCCCCTCCGTCTTGATACCCGGGTGATGCCGAAGCGACGGTGGGTAGAAGCGCTTGGCTCTAGTGGCGTCCAGCATTCTCTGGCTCAGTAGCTGGCTCGGGGGCAATGCAGGCGATGAGCGGCATCGGCAGGTACATCGACAGCCATGTCACGTACCAGTCGCCTCTCTGGATGCCACTACTAGAGAATAGACTTTAGAACGATATCCCAATTTGGCATTAGCCTCGGCATTTTTTGCCCCCGGGACTAAAGGTTTCTTTAGTCCTGGTTGGTAATACAAACCGGAACTAAAGGTTCCTGCCCAACGGTCGTCCGTGGGGTAGGGATCTTTAGTCCCGGTTGGTAATACCTGCCGGGACTAAAGCTTTTAGTCCCGGTTTGGGTGATGTCCCGGGAATAAAGATTAATCTTTAGTCCCGGTTTGGCCCCCTAACCGGGACTAATTATCCCGGCCTATAGATCAGCTCATTTCTTCCTCCCCGAGCCCGAGCCATTCCATTCAAACTCACTGCCTCTGTTCTTCAGCTTGATGTTGTTCTTGCTCTCTCCCCCTTCATTGGTGTTGCTCTTCGATTTTGAAGGTAACAAACTTTATCCTCTTATGTTTTATCAGTAGCTTATCTCATTTTGCGATGTAGATGCATGTGTAACTTTATATGTTAGACTTTATTATGATTTTATGTCATTTTTAGCTCAAAATCACATGATGATTTGCATATATGTTTGGATAAACAAAAGTTAAATTAGTTCATCAAAATCACTTGATAGTTTAGTATTGCTAGTATATGTAGTACATTTCATGGTTTAGTTAGATAAATAAATATTTTTATTTTTTTTAATATATTACTTTAGAAATGAGAAATTTACAATAGTTTGCAAAAATAAGTATAGAAAGTAACTTGATATGGTGGATTTGATTATGATTTCTATGTCATTTTTAGCTCAAAATCACATGATGATTTACAATAGTAAAATCACTTGATAGTTTGGTATTTTACTATTATACATAGTACATATTTCTTGGTTTAGTTAGATAAATAAATAATTTTAGTTTTGTTTAAATATATTATTTTAGAAAATGTGAAATTTACACTAGTTTGCAAAAATAAGTATAGAAAGTAGATGACAACTGGTACCGGATCCTCGACCTCTCGTTCGGTTGCGAAACGACTGAGGCCAGAACTCCCTCTCATTATCTACAGCAAGTGTAAGCAAAAGATTGTGATGGAGTACCGAGTCAAGAGACAGGGACCCAACAAGGGTCGTGTTTTCTACAAGTGCCCGGATCGCGATGTGAGTTTCTTACGCATTTGATTATTATGGTTAATTGACCTGCTTATCTTGAATATTTTTGACTAAATATTTTTTGGCTTTAATTTCAGTGGGAGGGCAATGGATGCGATGGTTGGTACTGGGAGAAAGATTATGCTACATATGTATAGAATTCGGGTGCGCTTGAGGTAGCGGCTGCTGATGATGAGGCAGTGAGCAAGCAGGAGAAGCTTATTGATATTCAACAGACAAATGATTTGTCTGTTTTAGTTGTGTACAGTCACGAAATAATTATGTTACTGAAGTGCATTGTAGTTTTAGTTTGTTTAGTGATAGTTGGGATTGCTTACGTTGTAGCCAGGCTTAGTTAATTAATCAACCGTGTGTGTCATCTATGTTGTGTAATAAAATACTTAATTATGTTCAAGGTTTTTATAATTTGTAGTGTAATGCAGATTATGTCACGCCATTGGATGTACAATGCCGATCGCCGCTCCCAAGACTTTATTGAGGGCGTGCACTATTTCTTAGGTGTGGCCGAGGCAAATAAGCGGGATGGTTTCATGTGCTGTCTATGTGCCCTATGTAAGAATTTAAAGGAATATTCAAGCTCAATGAGTCTTCATTCACATTTGCTTAAGTCAGGTTTTATGTCAAACTATATATATTGGACTAAGCATGGAGAAAGCGGGGTCATGATCGAAGAAGGTGAAGGAGAAGATTTAGACATTGATGACATTATTGCTCAGTATGGTGCCTTTGATGATACTACAATGGGGGGAGATGAAGAAGAGGTAGCGGCAGAAGATGATCTCGGTGATGCTCTTGGCGATGCCATTCGTGATGCACAACAAGAATGCGAAAGTGAAAAAGAGAAAGTTAAGTTCGAGCGCATGCTTGAGGATCATAGGAAGTTGCTATACCCGATGGCCGAAGAGGGGCAAAAAAAGTTGGGTACAACACTGGAATTGCTACAGTGGGAGGCAAAGAATGGTGTATCTGACAAGGCATTTGGGAATTTATTGAACCTCATAAAGAAGATGCTTCCAAAGCCAAATAAATTGCCCACCACTACGTACAAAGCAAAAAAGGTTGTCTGCCCTTTGGTATTAAAAATCTAGAAGATACATGCATGTCCTAATGACTGCATCCTTTACCATGGCAATGAATACGAGAATTTGGATGAATGCCCGGTATGTAAAGCATCACAGTATAAGATCAGGCACGATGATCCTGGTGACATCAAGGGTGAACAACGTTCTAGAAAGAAAATCCCTGCCAAGGTTATGTAGTATGCTCCTATAATACCACGCTTAAAACGTTTGTTCAGAAATAAAGACCATGCAAAGTTGTTGCGGTGGCATAAAGAAGACCGTAAGGTAGACAATATGCTGAGACACCCAGCTGATGGGTCCCAGTGGAGAGCGATAGACAGGGAATTTCCAGAGTTTACAAATGAGGCTAGAAACTTAAGGTTCGCCTTAAGTATAGATGGTATGAATCCTTTTGGGGAGCAGAGCACTAGTCATAGCACTTGGCCAGTTACTCTATGTATCTACAACCTTCCTCCATGGTTATGCATGAAGTGGAAGTTCATTATGATGCCGATCCTCATCCAAGGTCCGAGGCAACCTGGCAATGACATTGATGTCTATCTAAAGCCATTAGTTGAAGAACTTCTAGTTTTATGGAACAAACCAGGTGTATGTGTCTGGGATGAGTACAAACAAGAACACTTTGACCTACGAGCAATGTTGTTCGTAACAATCAATGATTGGCCTGCTTTAAGTAATCTTTTAGGTTAGACAAACAAAGGATATAATGCATGCACACATTATTTTGATGACCTTGATAGTATATATTTGAAAAGATGTCGAAAGGTCATGTACCTTGGCCATCATCGATTCCTTCCTTTGAATCACCAAGTAAGAAAGAAAGGGAAGCATTTTAAAGGTAAGCCAGACCACCAGAAGAAGCCTCATAACCAAACCGGGGAAGATGTACTCGCAATGGTCAAGGATGTGAAAGTAGTATTTGGAAAGGGAGAAGGCAGCGAATCTATTCCCAAAGATGCTAAGGGACACGCACCCATGTGGAAGAAGTCCATCTTTTGGGAGCTACCCTATTGGCAAGTCCTAGAGGTCCGCAACACAATCGACGTGATGCACCTGACAAAGAATCTTTGTGTGAACCTGTTAGGATTCATGGGTGTATACGGGAAGCCAAAGGATTCACTTGAAGCATGCCAGGACTTGTAGGCCATGAAAGAACGAGACAACCTTCATCCAGAGAAGACAGATAATGGACATCATTACTTAAGTCCTGCTAGCTACACGCTTAACAAAGAAGAGAGGGACAGCATGTTCGAATGTCTAAGTAGCATCAAGGTCCCATTGGGATTCTCCTCCAATATAAAGGGTATAATAAATGTGCTAGAGAAGAAATTCCTAAACTTAAAGTCCCACGACTGCCACGTGCTTATGACGCAATTGCTTCTAGTTGCTTTAAGAGGAATTCTACCTCCACATGTACATCTAGCCACCGTGAAGCTATGTGCATTCCTCAATGCAATTTCTCAGAAGACAATCAATCCAGTGGAACTAGCTACTCTATAGAATGATGTGGTTCAATGTCTTGTCAGCTTTGAGTTGGTGTTCCCTCCATCCTTCTTTAATATCATGACACACCTCCTAGTTCATTTGCTGAAGCAGATTAGTATTCTTGGACCTGTGTTCTTACATAACATGTTCCCCTTCGAGAGGTTTATGGGAGTCTTGAAGAAATATGTGAAAGTCCGTTCTAAGCCTGAAGGAAGCATCACCCAGGGCTATGGAACAGAGGAGGTCATTGAGTTCTATGTTGACTTTATTCCTGACCTTGCCCCGATTGGCGTTCCTGAATCGCGACACGAGGGAAGACTCAGTGGTAAAGGAACTTTAGGGAAGAAAATATATATCAGCATGGAAGATGATTATTTCAATAAAGCACACTATATAGTTCTTCAGAACTCATCATTGGTGCATTCATACATCGAGATACATAAGGAGTTCTTATGATCCAAGTTTCCAGGGAAGATTGAAGCTTGGATTAGGCGTCAGCACATGGAAAGTTTCAGTGGTTGGTTGCGAAAAGAATGTCAAGGCGATGACAATATTGATGAGCAACTGTATTTATTGGCTAGGCAACCATCGTGGCATATCCTCACGTACCAAGGGTACGAGATAAATAGGAATACATTTTACATAGTTGCCCAAGATAAAAGGAGCACCAATCAAAATTGTAGTGGTCGCATAAATGGCATAGATCCAAATGGGAATATACAAACATATTATGGCCGCATAGAAGAGATATGGGAACTAGACTACGCACCTAATTTTAAAGTCCCTTTGTTTCGGTGCCAATGGGTGAAGCTGACCGGAGGAGGGGTAACAGTCGATAAAGAGTATGGAATAACAACAGTGGACCTCAACAATATTAGGTACAAAGATGAACCATTCGTCCTTGCTGCTGATGTGAGTCAGGTGTTCTATGTGAAAGACATGTCTACAAAATCAAAGAGAGGAAAAAACGAAGACATCAACTCAATGATCAATGAGCCAAAGCGCCACATAGTTCTTTCTGGGAAAATAAATATAGTGGGAATTGAAGACAAGTCAGACATGTCAGAAGATTATGAAAGAAATGTCCAAATTCCACCCTTCATAGTGAAGAAGATCCAAGCATCATGTTAAATGATGAAGACACTCCATGGTTACGACAAGATCATAACCAAGGGTCATACGTCAAGAAGAAATTCACTGTTGTGCCTGCATGATACAACAATGCATGTTTAATATATTATGTTTTAGAGATGGATATTATGTAATATGTTATGACTTCACATTGTCATATGTTTAATATATGTTTCAAATTTCACAAGTGTGTGACATAGTTTCAGAAAGTCTATATGAGATTCAAGAATTTGTGACTAGTGTTTGATAAAACTTTCTCAAATGGGAAAATAAGCTATGTAACAATTGTAGATCTTGCTGAGATGATCAAACTTGGTATTCAGAGTTTTTTCATCTGAGATCATTTAGTGTCTCATTTTAGCAAGTTTGACCAAGTCAAATTTGGTCAAATGAAAAAATAACACTTTGACTCTAGTATTATGAACTCTAAATGACTTCAAATTGAAAAGTTTTGAATACCAAGTTTGTTAAAATCATCAATATCTACAATTGTTGTTTTGGTAAACTTTCCATTTGAGAAAATTTGGACGGTTCAAATTTGTGATTTTTAAATTTCAATGTCTACAAACTAGTTTTTAGAACCCTAGATTGTCTCAAATTGAAAAGTTTTGAATACCAAGTTTGTTCAGCTCATCAAGATCTACAATCCTTATATAGGCCATTTTTTCATTTGAGAAATTTTGAACAAAATGTAGTTCAAATTTCACAAGTGTGTGACATAGTTTTAAAAAGTCTATATGAGATTGAAGAATTTGTGACTAGTGTTTGATAAAACTTTCTCAAATGGGAAAATGAGCTATGTAACAATTGTAGATCTTGCTGAGATGATCAAACTTGGTATTTAGAGATTTTTCATCTGAGATCATTTAGTGTCTCATTTAAGCAAGTTTGACCAAGTCAAATTTGGTCAAATGAAAAAACAACACTTTGACTCTAGTATTATGAACTCTAAATGACTTCAAATTGAAAAGTTTTGAATACCAAGTTTATTAAACTCATCAAGATCTACAATTGTTGTTTTGGTCAACTTTCCATTTGAGAATGTTTGGATGGTTCAAATTTGTGATTTTTAAATTTCGACGCCTACAAATTGGTTCTACGCTCATGGGGGAAGCCTAGACCCAGACATTGGCAAGCTAATTTTCAGCCAAAAATTTGAGAGAGCAACACAGAGACTAGCTCCTGCTAGGGAAGAAGCTGATAGTGGTGTTTTCAAGCCCAACAGAGAGAAGGATGAATTGACATATGCCCTAGAGAATCCTGAACACGGTGGTCGAACAAGAGGCTATGGGGCGGTTTCGTGGGTACAAGCATTCCCAGCAGACAAGGATACCTACAGAAGCCACCAGAGAAAGAAGGATGAGGAGGCAGACCGAATCTGTGTATTGGAGCAATTTGTTAATGAGTCACGACAAGCATTGCTTAAATCACATGAACGAGAAAAATCTCTTGAGGCAAGAATGCAGGAGGAGATCAAGAGGCAAGTGCAGCTAGCAATAAGTCAAATGCAATCGCAATCAACACCGGGAGTCACCATTAGCCCCGTTGGTCAGATGAAAAGCAGTTGTGCTTTCACGGAGCTGCCAGTTATTCAAGATGACGCTGGGTTGCGCTTCCCTATTGATGACATTACTGAGCCTCTAACAACATGTGAGCTGCACATTCTAGATGGTAATAATGCATCAATTATGGTGGCTATTGGGGTTGTATCTCCAATAGACCGAACGAAGACACCAAGAATCCATGGGTCAGTTATTCAACTTGGATATGCTAGCGTCTCGGTCGATAGAGTGCTCAAAGGTTACAACAATGTTCCTCTTGACATTGAAGGCGGTGATGGAGAGAAGACACTAGGAGAAGCAGAGAAGACATTTATTCAACGGTGCAAACGCTTCATCATCATTCCTGGGGCGCCACCGCTTCCCCTACCTCACCCTAGGTACGAATGAAAGTGAATGAAATATTATTTTCCATTAATTTTCTATTGGCTTCAAAAATAATTGACTCACAACTTATTTTTGTAGTAGGGTCTCCCCCCAGCCTAGCCCAATCATTCATTCCCCATCTCATCATAGCGTCGTGGGGAGCGAGACGACTTCATCTCCACGGCGATCTCCAACTCCTACACCGGCCCCATTGCCTCCACAACGATCTCCAACTCCTACACTGGCACCACCGCCTCCACAATGATCTCCAATGCCTCCACGCCGGTCTCCTACACCGGCCTCATCGCCTCCACGCCGGTCTCCAACACCGCCCCCACCCCCTCCACAGCGACGCACTACAGAGACGTCTAAGGTCCCGGCAGCAAAGAAGACCCAAAAAAAGAGTTATTTCTCAAGAAATATTTCCTAAAAAGACTGATGAGCAAATAGCAGCTGAAGAAGACAAAAAAGTGAAAGATTTTTTTATAGATATCCAAAAGTAGAGACAAGCGAAGCTTAAGGAGAAGCCATATGTTTACATACCACGAGATCTGCTGAGGCAGAAGGTCGAAGCTCACAAGAAAAAGATGCTTGAAGTTCGTAAGCCTCCGCCACTATCAGACTATGACCGCTCCCTCGTGAAGTCACATGATGCAGATAAGAAAAGGAAAAGAGCATCAGGGAAGGATGTCCCACAGCTCGGACAACAAAAGCAACCAATGCAAAATCTTGTTGTTGCTAATGAATATGGTTCCAACATAGAAGTCTATCGACCAGACAACTCTAGAGAAGTGTCGGTTCAAGACCTTAATGCTTTTTTTGAAGATACTGGTTTAACCTTGGATCAATTGACGAGCAAAGCTCCAATCCAGAACCTGGAAGTTGATACCTGGAAGACTTATAAATTTGGCAAAAGTCTGTACAACCCTGCGGCTCTGAATGAACTGGGTACGCAAATGTACTTGCTCAACAAGTGATATATGCAGACGTGTGGCAGGGGTGAGGAGTGGATCTTTGTCAGTTTTAGAGACCATCATTACTTCCGTGGTGATGACATCTTACATATTAGTTTCGAAGAATTGCATCAACTATACCACATGGACGCTCTGGACAAATCAATCATTAGCTGCTTTTGTTTGTAAGTGATTCTTACTTTTATTTAATAAACTCACTTCCATGCGTACGTGTATATAATTATCCTCACATGTAACTTATATTTATATACAGATTCTAGATGTCAGAGCTCCAAAGAATACAAGACACCAGTGTTGGCTTCATTGATCCTTATATCGTATTCAAAACCGATATTATTGCCAAGGAGCAGTGGGTATCTGAAGCACAGAAGAATATCATGAGGTTTTTCGTGAAGCAGCACGACAAGACAACAATACTTTTCCCATACAACTTTGAGTAAGTGTTAATAATAATGTAGTCTACACATTTTATGTAATATCAATACAACTTATATGCATGTACGTGTGTGTATAAACCAATGCAGGTTTCACTGGATACTCATTGTCATTGAGTTAAACTCAAGTCGGTTCGTAATCTTGGACTCGTTGAGAAAAGAGCGGGCACTATACCAAGATATGATAGACATTATCCAGGGGTAATTTCGATCTCTCGCGCACAACTATTATTGAATAGACTTTGCCATAATTTATTAACGATCATATATTATTGGTCGCACAGAGTTTGGAAAGAGTTTATTCGGCAACACCGCAAGGATTGCAAGGCACCACTTAATGTAGTTGAAATACCAGTAAGTTGTACTATATATACTTCCCCACGTGTTTAATTACTATATCGTACTTCAATTTACGTGTGAGATGATGAGAATAATCTTCTTCTCGTACAGTGGTGTTTGCGGCAGCAACCAGGTAATAACTTGTGTGGATACTACGTTTGTGAATTTATCACTGCGCACGTAAGAAGAACTCCTGAAGATGTCCTCAGAGTACGTATATATCAATTTTTTATTTATTTTTAAATGAATATATATATATATGTATTAATACTTTTCCTTTTATTTCAAATGCAAGACTGAATGGTTGAAACAAAGGGTCATGCAAAAAGACCATCTGAAAGCAGTTCAAGAGTCAATAGTAGGATTTCTTCTAGAAAAAGTGCTAAATCCCAACGGCGAGTTCTACTTTGATCCTAAGGAATAAATGGTGTAAATTAAATGTTTATTGATATCGTTATTTTCGAGAACAAGATTATGAAAGTGTTGTATATATACATATATATCTATAATATATATAGTTTTATACTTTATTCGTATATAATAATGCTCGAGATAGAATTAGATGTAATTATATGCGTGCGTGTATTTATATTAGCAGCGTAGAATACGTACATAAAAATATATTATATATTAAACAAATATGTGTAACTGAACTGAAAACAAATTAAACAAAAAAAAGAAAAAGAAAATGAACCTTTAGTCCCGGTTGGGGTTACCAACCGGGACTAAAGGGTGCGGCCACGTTTGCTCAACTGGAGGGCCTTTAGTCCCGGTTGGTAACACCAATCGGGACTAAAGGTTTCTCTTTAGTCCCGGCTCGATAACCCGGGACTGAAGGTTCCACCTTTAATCTCGGAATCGTTGTCCCGGCGCGGTAACCAGGACTAAAGGCCGTTACCGCCCGGAACAATAAGGCAATCCTGTAGTAGTGTGCCGTCCAAGGCTACCTCGCACAGCTTGTCGACACGAGCCACTGGGAACACCCCAAACTGCACCTGCAAACGACATGTACATGTCCCTCACGTTGGAAGCTTTGCTACTTGACATAACTGAGATATACTGAATATAGATAGCTTAATTTGTTGCAACTTACATCTCTGGCCTCCAGGTCAATGGCGACGTCGCCGTCTTTCTGGATGGCCTTGCCTTTGGTCATCTCAGACTCCACGAATCCTGCCGTCAGTATAGTCACCGCAACCTCCACCTCCGAGCCAAGCTCGGATCTCAGTGTCTCGTAGAACCTGAGCTGTGCTGCCTTGGTAGCCTGTTGTGTTGCACACATATAAAACTTGATTAATATTCAGAAGCCGTTAGGATTTAGGTGAAACAAAAAACTGTTGCACTCACATATTTACAGTTTCTCTATTTTCTGAATTAGCTAGCTATAGGTGTCTAGGTATGTACTGTTTCGTTGCTTACATTGTACAAGCTCATCCTAGATGTAGGCGCCGTCGCGGCTGTGGAGGAAGACACGATGAGTTTTCCTTTGCTGGCCTTCAGGTGTGGCATGGCGTAGTAGGTTGGGTAGACAGAGCCCCAGAAATTCACATCCTAGATATATGTGTGCATGTCAAAAACGTCACCCACTTGAGTCTCATAGTACATAGGACATAGGAGTATATTTGGTTTACCATCATTTTGTTGAACCCGGTTATGTTGGTGATTTCGTACGTCGAAGAAGCAGCTGGACCAGACCCCGGCATTGGCAACTAGATGGTTCACTGAACCACACACACATACAGTGACGCAGACGTGATCAGACAATAATACCAAGTCTCAGATGACCACGAGCAGGATGCAGGATGGAGACATAGCTAGAGGGATACACACTACTATAAAAATTATTTTTAGGAGCGGCTCGTAATTTTTTGTAGGGGCGGTTTGGCTGGTAATACAGAGATGGTCTCGTACGTTTGCCGAAGTGAGCGACGGTGGCCTCGACGGCGCGCCTCGATTGCTCCGCGTCCGAGACGTCAGCCGGAATGACAAGAACGTCCAGCGCGCCACGTTCCAGGGCGGCCGCCGCCACGCCCTCCAGCGCTTGCTTCCTCCGGGCCACCAGCGAAAGGCGGGCACCTTTCTTCATGTACTGGTACGCAAGCTCCTGCACGCACAATTGATCCCGTACTGACCACTGAGCTACGGGAATGTTTAAATACAGGGTAAAATTTAGAGATGTCACATCGGAAATCAGTGTCACATCGAATATTCAGATTATAATAATAAAATAAATTATGAAAGTCCTCAAAAATCTAAGCCTAATTAATCCGACATTAGCATATGCTACTGTAGCACCACATTGTCAAATCATGACATAATTAGACTTAAAAAATTCGCTTCGCAAATTAGTCTCAATCTATACATTTAGTTTCGTAAATAGTCTATATTTAATACTCCATACATGTGTCAAACATCTGATGTAATAGGAAATAAATTTTAAGGAGAGAAACTAAACCAGCTCTACAATACCCTAAGTCTGTCCCTGTACGGTTATGGAATGTTTTATATTGTGCCTATCACGTACGGAGTAAATGTTGATCTTCCTCTGTTCCAAAAACAAAGTTGATCCTAATTTTGTTCTAAGTCAGACAATATCATGGTTGGTTAAATTTATATAAGTTATAAATATTTATGATACTAAATAAGTATCATTTATCATTAAATTTATTTCCATAGTATGTCAATTTGGTATAACAAATTTTGATGTCGATCTCAAGAAATTTGGTTAAACTTAAGATGTTTTGACTAAGACAGAACTAATATAATAAATTTCTTTCTAGAACATCGATAGTATGGGCAAATGAGATATGGAATTTCGTGGTCGGCACTTGAAGGGGGCATGGGTGAAGCGACTGAGTCATAGGGAACGGTGCGGTGGTGAAGAAGGTGCAACAATAATAGATTAGCCTTCTTATCCACAGTGGATGTGTTCCTCACCTACCAAAAATTGATGGCCTAGGTCCAAGTTCAGACAGGCCCGCACCTCCCACCAGTACCGAACAGACTTTCGGTTTTTGTCTTTAGTCCCGGTCATAATTTGGCCCGAGAGTAATAGGAGATTTAGTCTCGATTGAAACCACCAACCGGGACTAGAATCCTCTGCTCAATGGATAGTGCAGCAGAGACTTTTAGTCACGGTCTATGGTTTAAACCGGAACTAAAGGTTGCCTTTCAAACCCGGTTAGAACCACCAACCGGGACCAAAGGTCCCGCTGGCTTTTTATCTTGAGTTTAGGCTCTAACCGGGACTAGAGGTTGATACTTTAGTCTCGGTAGGCTCCACCAACTGGGACTAAAGGTTCCGACCTATATATACCCGCTTCCATACTGTCCCTCCAACCCGAGACATAGGTCAAATCTTTGGTCTTTGTTCATCCGTGTTCTTGCTTGGGGGAGCAAGTTCTTGCTCTCGTCCGCCGGCTTCATCTTCAATCTTAAAAGGTTAGCAACTTCATCTTCTAATCTTTCATTGGTAATAATGTAGATCATTTTATGGTTTAGTAATAAGCATAGAAATATGTGGTTTTTTAATTAGGAATAATAATGGTGGATTTTATTTTTATTTATACATCATTTATACATAACCTTAAACATTTATAGTTTTCTAGATCTTTGTTAGCAACATTATTTCTTGATGAGAGTTAATAATCGTTAAAAAAATTATATGCAAAATGATTAAGTTTACTTGGCATGCATATATATATATATATATATATATATATATATATATATATATATATATATATATATATATATATATATATATATATATTCAGTAGCCAGCTACAAAATAAGTTATTCCGTAGCCACCTCCATTTACGATAATTTTATATAATAATTTATGATAATGTCAATACATATTTACGATAGTTGGGTTACTATCACACCTGGAGATATTTACCATAATGTTATAATAAACCACTTAGTATGAAGTTACTATAATATCGTAAATTAACATAGTAATTATCGTAACTCAAAGTATCTACAGAATAAGTTATTTTATAGCCAGCTATAGAGTAGTAGTTATATATATATATATATATATATATATTATATCTTAATGATTTATTTTTATATATTGTTGTATGGTATATTTATATGGGAGTTCTATATTTATTGGGATGTTTTTTCAGTTTTTTTAGTTACGATGAATGACGACGGACTTCCCCAGTCACAGAAACCAGGTTTCCACCTTGGTGATTTTCTATTCGCATCATCCTCAGATAGGGTCGTTCCGCGTCTCCTAGACCCATTAATAGTATAGAATATTTTAAGTTTTGCATGCTAATATAATTTTTTTATATATACATTCATTAATAACATAATTATTGCATATGTCACAGACTATACAATGGGTCAAGTGGCTGAAAGCAGCACTACGGCTGCTCGGGGTGTGGGACATCTTCGAGATGATGATAAGTGTGGTCTTGAATGATGAAGGTGGCAAGTTATGGACGTGCAGTCTCACCTTCGACATCCCCTTTAGGTACAATAATGAGGTGCATCAGGATATCGTGCAGACTGGACAACAGTCATCGACCAAGATAGGCGCCTAGATCGATGTCTTGCTGCTTTCTTTGCACGCAATTGAGCGAATTGGCTACGGTATACCTGATTTCTCGTTCTTGAAGATAGAAGCTTTACGTCAGCATAGTCTGAATGTGTCGCGAGTAAGCGAGAGGCATGCGATATTCAACCATATGGATATGGTACGTCGTGTATGCTATGAGTAATATTTATTATTCTTATTATTATATGAGCACTTTCTGATATTTTTTGTTTGTCCGCTTATAGATTTTGCTCTATGATTTCACCTATGCTACATGTGGCTTGTAGCCCATTCTCACGCAAGCTATTAAGCGATTAGGGTACGCTTGGGACTTCGTGGAAGCGATGGGCTAAAGGACGACAGCTGGTATCCAGTATTGCGTGAGATTTAGATAGAACCAGGCCATCGATAGTCTGTCAGTAGGCTACATCTATGGGATGCCTTGTCCTCGGCGTTGCGAGACAATGGAGAGTGTTTTAGTGCGGACCATGCATTACATAGGCAATGACCGTGGTTACACAATCCACATACACTACTGACAGCGGAGACAGGCTAGGATTGCAGCCGGTTTGTAGGATCCATGTGTTAGTTAGGTTTATTCATACTGTTATGTTTAATTAGGTTTATTCAAACGGTTATATATAATTTGGTTTATTTGTATGGATATTTTAATTATGTCTGTATGCAAGTTAATTATGTTTCATTAGGTTTATTTCTATAGATATTATAATTATGTTTGTATGGATTGAAATTTAACTCGTGTAGGATTGAAATGCATATGCAAATAAAAAAATCAGAGAAATAAAAACACGAGTGGTAGGATTAAAATGCATATGCGACTTTGTAGTTGACAAATTTTTCATTTGTAATCATATATTGTTTCAAAATTCTATTTGAAATTAAATTTTTAAAGAAGTTTGATTTTTCTTTTTAATCTCTAGCTAAAACTTATAACTAGTCTTTCTCTGTCATACTAACTTCAAATTTGATGATTTTTTTCTAAAATTTTCTAAAATCAAGCTCTATCAATTTATTGTGTTCTTACGGCTTTCATTTTGGTCATCTTTTCATTTGAATTTGTTTTATCAATTCAAAATTTGATTCTTAAAAAAATGGCAACTTCAAATAACATTTTGAAACAGTAAATGAATTTAGCTGGGAAATTAATGAACATAAAAGTTGTAGAACTAATCAAGATATGTAAATTTTGAACAATCTTTAGTGCCACTTTATCGGATGAAGAAATGGCCAAAATAAAAGTTGTAGATCTCGAAAAGTTATACAACTTTGTAGTTGACAACTTTTTCATTTGAAGTCATCTTGTCAAGAAAAAGTATGTTTGAATTTCTCAAATTTGAAATTTGAATTTTTAAAATATAATTATAATTTATAGCATATGTTATTAAACATGTAATGAAATAAAAAGCATTATTAATTATATATTAAAGCAATTTTTGAGCTATATTTTTTTACTACTTAACTTACACTCAGCGTATTTATGTTAAAGGAAATGGTAACACCCTTAGATTTGAAATCTTGGAAATGGACCTAAAAGATTTAATTTAGAATTTTTGTGCACATGAAATATAGGAAAATTAATTTTTTCATTACATTAAAATTCATCGTAAGGTAACAACATATTTGAGCATACATGCCATTGCATTTGATTTATTTGGTTGAGTGGTTTTGATTGAAAATTTAAAATGGTTAAAATTGCTTTTGCAAATGAAATTAAAAATGGCTTTGAAATAAAAGAAAAGAATATTAGAAAATGAAAGAATTTAAAAAGTTATTCTCAAAAAACTTACCCAAAATTTATTCATTTATGTTTGAAATAAAAAGTGTATTTTAAATCATATTTATACTCAATTCGGTTCATATTTGAATTTGTTTTGAATTGAGAAAAGAAAAGGATTTGGAAAAATAAAAAGAAGAAAAAAAAACTCCTCTCTCTCATTTTGGCCCGAAGGCCCACGCTTCCTCTCTGGATGGCCCGCTCCTTTCCTCCTCTCTGCTGGCCTAGCCTCCTCCTCCTCCCACGCATTGGCCCGCTCCGCATGGCCTGCTCCGCACACAGCCGTTCCGTGCCGGCCCGCTGCTCGCGCCCTTCCTTCGCTTCGTGTCGCCCGCGCGGCTCGCATCGGCCTACCCCCAGCGCCCATGCCTGCATGTGCTTCGCCCTCTTCTCCCTCACTACATCATCGGCCCCACTCGTCAGTCGCCACCTTTCTTTCTTCCCCACGCTCCCCTTCCCTTTCTCGCTCCTAGCGATGGCGCACTCGATGCACGGCAAGCCACCGCAACAGTGCCCGTATGGCAAGCGACCAAAAATGTCGCGCCCCGCTTCCCTTCCATCTACGTAGTGCCTGCCCACCTATAAAGCCCCAAACCAAGCACCTCCCTCTCCCATTTCCCCGTCTGTGCTCATGCTCTCACCACCGTCGTCAGCAAATCCACCGTTCCTGAGCTCTAACCTCGACGCTGACGCGCCCATGAGCTCCGCCGTGACCCGACTCTGCTGAAGGTACCATCAATTCTAGGTTTTGGTCATGGTTTGCTTGAATTCATCCTCACCCGTGTGCCACTTCTCTCTCCAGCCACCGCCGCCGTCGACCCGTGCCCTCGGAGCCTTCTTGGACACCGAGCTCCCTTCCAATCGATTCACGGTGAGCTTCTTCACCTCCCCGTGCCTCCATTGTGTTGAACGATGCTCTAGAACGCCGTATTGGCAAGCTCCCAAGCCGCCAGTAATGGCGCCGCCGTGGGATCAGCATCTCGACGTGATCCCCATCCCCATTTGGTACCCTAGCGAGTTTGCAAGGTCCCGCGCTTCATGTCCGTGGGTTCAGTTTAGTCTAGGGTGGCCTGAATCACCATCCGGGCGTCCGCCGTCGAGTTGAATCGCCGCTGACCATGGCATTGGCCATGGGGGTAGTCTTCCCTGGTGGCCCGCTGCCCCCAACACGCCAACGCCGTTGGATCCCTCTGGACGGTCGGGATGAGATCTTACCGGTTGGATGCGTAACCGGTCCACCGCGGCTGTGGACGAGGTCCACGATGCTCGTTAGCGCGCGTCCACCGCACGCGTGGCGCACCACGCCAACCAGCGGCTGCCACATGGCACCTGGTCAACAGCCGCAGTCAGCCCTTGGTAAAGCCACGCCCATTTTTGTAGTTTAGCCCCCGTGTTTTCAAGTAATTAACCCGCAGTCCAACCGAAGTTCAAAACAATTTCTTTTAGGTCTTGTTTTCTTCTGTTTTAGCCCATATAGTTTTGAGTATTAGTGCCTGCAGTCCAGTTAGCTTTTAAAATTCAAAATTAATTAGTTTAAATTCAAATTTGAGTTCAATTAATTACAAAAATGCCATTGAACCTTATTTCATGCATAACTTTTACGTTTTAAGTCCGATTTGACCCGTTCGAATTGCGTTAGGACTGTATTTATGTTTTCTACGTGTTTATACTACTGTTAGGAATGTTTTCAATATTTAAAATTTATGGGTAGATTTAATCTATTATTTAACTAAAGGAAAACTTATTTAAATCATAACTTATTTATTTTAACTCTGAAATAGTCCGTTCAAGTTGCGTTGGTTTCATACCGACGTGACCTACACATTAGTATCAAAGTTGTCTATGTCAAAATCTCTGGAATTTCATGGTTTAAATCCCAACTTGAATAATAATTATATTACTAGATTTATAAATAAAATATAATAATTTCCACTTCGATTTTTAAAACCAAATATAAGTTTGACTTAATTCAACTTAAGTATTTTCTCTGAAATATCATATACATGCATTTATATAATAAAATAAATAAAGCTTATGGTTTTCTATTTTATAAGCAAAATCTTCCAGTAGATGTATCTTTTCAACTGTAGCTCCGATTAGCGTGCTTTCCGCGTCTATGTGTTCGTAGCAATATGTAGATCTATTTTGAATCCTTTTTCCATTAGTTGGTGTATTGTACTAATATGGCTATGTGTGTATGTTATGCATGTCTGTTTGGATGCTTGTGTGATGTTCTATGATCAAGTCTAGTCGGTAAGCTATACGTCGTGAGTCTAGAAGCAGTTCATGGAAGATTTAGACCAGAAGATCTTATATGAGTTTAAGGCAAGTATAGCATGGGAACATCCTTGAAACTTATTCACCTTTAATCATTTAATTCATGTTGCATATGTCTACCTTGCCAACTGTAGTAATTTCCCTAGCTAATTGATATCCTGGATTCCTTGATACCTTTGGGGGTTATTGCATTGGGTAGTTTTTGCTAGTGCACAACCAAAACCATGATCTTGTAACTTGACTAATGGTATATGCAATAAACATTAAAACATGAATTTTTAGCAACATGGAAACAGGGGGCTGGAGTGTTTAGCTACTTTCTAAATGCTCTAGATTCCTCTCCCTAAGGACTTATCTGTAAGTGATCATCCGGGACTTACAGTACAGCTGTGAGGGCTATATGGCTCTGGCTTTAGCTTAGTATGAGGACCTTTTCTAGCTTATTAGTGGTTACCTTTATGGCGCAAGAGGGGTTCCGACAGGCATGATCTCGGCCTACCAAGTGGGTGCACTTTGTTAGTCACTCCTTGGAGGGGGTTTGTGCTTATTGATGGAGAAACCTTAGCGGCCCTAACTTGTTAGACGAATCTTTGAAAGGCTTCATAGTGAACCCTACCAACCTTCCTTGGTGGTGGGTCAAGGGGCTGATCACCTTGGGCGAAAGGGTAAATCATGACTCACAATGAAAGTCTACAACCTCTGCAGAGTGTAAAACTGTTATAACAACCGTGCTCACAGATATGAGCGGCCATGGAACCCTTATGGAATATAGATGATCGTCTCCCCAGCATGCATGGCGGCGCCCTCTTCCTCATCTCCGGTGGCCAGCATCGCCCTCGTCCTGTCTCCCTGGCATGCGCAGCCTTGGCCTCACCCTCATCTTCGATCCGACTAGCCTTGCCTTCATCCTCGTCCTCTCTCCCTAACGTGCGTGACACCCTCTCTCTCGTCTCTGGCGTCCGGCGTCACCCTCATCCTCGGCTCCAGCACGCGCGGCCTTGCCCTCCCCCTTATCTTTGGCTGGCCTCAACCTCATCCTCGTCTTCGGCACATGTGGCAGCTCCATCGCTCTTGTCTCCACCAGCGCCTTTGTCTATAGCCTCAACATCATCTCTATCGGTGCCTTCATCTCTGGCCTCGCCCTCGCTGCTACCACCAGGTATTCAACCTCGATCGCCTCGCCTCATCCCTTCCTGCTATGTGAAACCGAGCATTGAACATACAACACAAGTATATACATTGCACATATCCGAGTGGCACTCTAGGCAACTGCAATTTTTTCTTAACATACTGATCATAAGGTTTAAATGGACAATTCATATTGTTGGTACCTTTTGTTACACTAAAAGTAGACATCAGTGGCATTGGATGTCTAAAAAATTGACTCAAGGGCTGAGTAGGAGCTAGATGTTTTTATGATGATACGGAATTATGAACATTCTAATTGTTCTTCTTATTAAAAGGGGAATGGAACTACTCTAAGAATGTAGGACTCAACCCTAACTTAAGCTAATTGGCTAGCTAGCTATTTGTATTCGATCTAACTTGTAATTGCTTTAGTCATATATTTTGACATAATTTGATATATATATATATATATGCAGAAAGATACTAATTTTGGTTATATAAATTTTGATATATTGACTTTAGTGTGATATATTGTATATATTTGATATGCATTTTGGTATATATAGGGTCTAGGTATATGAATTTTGATGTATAAAGTTTTATAGATGTGAATTTTGATATGTAGACTTTAGTGATATGCATTTTGGTATATGAAAAATATTGACTTCAGTGATATATTTGAATTTTAATATTTTGTATATATATAGGGAAATTCTTATGAATATATGAATTTTGGTGTATGAATTCATATATTCACTCCAGTGATATGAATTTGTATATTTAACTTTAGTGAGAAGGGATGGCTAGACATCTCCCTGAACCGATTGTCCTGAGTTGGGGCTATTGTATTGCTTGGGAATTCAAACCAAGGTTGCCGGATGTACCATTCAATCATCCTAGTATAGTAAGCAATGATATATGTTTTAATACATTAATATGTTTTAAATACGCTTGTACATAATATATTATTCTGATATGTATATATATGTTTGTTTAATGTACCATAGGTAATTGACCCAATCATTTGGCTTGAAGAGACACTTTCATATTTTGGGGTTGAGGGAGTGGATGTTGAGGGCTTTGATGTAGATAATGGTCGATTGCTCTAATCTCAAATTGGCTTTTCCATCACCGCGAGGAGGGGTAGAGGTGTTGTACAAATCTTAGGGGTGGGAGTAAAGGCACCATAGAAGAAAATTGCAATTAAATATGCTATCAAATCATGTTTGAATAATGTCAGTGCAGAAAGTGACCCACACATAAATATTTGTAGTTTTGCCATACGTTGTGATCAGATGTGGCCTAGCACTCAACGACATAGGGTTTATACTAGTTCAGGCAACATGCCCTATGTCTAGTTTGAGTCGGTCGGTGACTTTATTCCTGAGCCTAGGTACTCGAAGTTTGCTTTGGGGTTACAAACGGAAGGGAGTAAGATGGGGGTGCAAGGGGTCCGATCGGACTCTAGTTTGAAGGGCTGAGAGTGACGGGAGCTCCGCTATGTGCTAAGTGTTTGAACGTCTATTGTTCATTGGAATCCTTGGTCATTCGGATTGTTGGAGCGTGTTTCAGTTGTCGTCTGATTTTTCTCCTTGTTGGGAGAGAGCACATCCCCTTTTATAGATGAAGGGGACGGCCTTTACAAGCAAGAGAGAGAGAGAGAGAGTGAGAGAGTTTGTATGCTACTAAGTCTTGTTTCCCACACCTCGGGTACAAGATGATGGTAGGCCCCATAACACTGTTTGTGTTAGACGCATGTGGGAGGTTTTACCGTATTCACAATGTATGGCAAATGACGGTGCCCACAACACTGTCGATACCTAGAGGCATGTAGGGGGTTTTTACCTTGTTTGCCTAGTATGGGAATTGATGACGCCCACAACTCTATAGGGCAAATCATCGGCGTCCACAACACTGCTTGGGTTCTGACATGCTTGGAAGATTGTAGGTCACCCTTCTAACATGTCTTGTCGGTACTATCCTGTAGGTATATTGGGTACGGTCCTTGGTTTTGTGGTTTGACTTGAGTGTCCTGTTTATTTGCTCTGCCCGTTTCCTAGTCCTCACTGAGCGGGCATCCCCAGTCGGTTGGTCCCAGTTGGCTCCAACTATGCTAGTCAGAGAAGAGTTGTAAGGAGAGGTTTGGTGTATCCCCAGCCAGAGACATGGGTCGGAGTCAAAAGCGTTGTTGGCTAGGTCTTCCAATTGGAGAGGTAGGCCGGAGTCAGAAGTGAGGCCTTCTGGTCGGAGAGGAAGGCTAGAGTCAGAAGCGGGCATTGTTCCTCCTTGGCTAGGCCTTCCAGTTGGAGATTGGATTGCCCTTCTGGCCAATCGTTAGGTTTTTGGGCTGGCCCTAGAGTTGCGTGTCGTTCGCAACATCATCTACTAGGCTGAGCTTTTACTAGGAAGCAGGTCCATGAGGGCCCCCGAGGTTATGAACCCAATAGGAGCCCCCGAGCCCCTGGGCGATTTTGGGTAGAATCGTCTAGGGGATTTTTGTCTTGACAGCGGGTGCGCGTGAGCGCACCCGCGGGTGTAGCCCCTGAGCCCTCAGGCGATTCGAGTTGAATCATCTAGGTTTTTTCGTGTTGCTAGCGGGGGAATTTTTTTTGTTTCGATAGTGGGTGCGCGTGAGTGCACCCACGGTGTAGCCCCTGAGCCCTCGGGTGATTCGGGTAGAATTACCTAGGGGATTTTGTCAGTGGGCGTGAGTGTGTGCACCTTGGTGGGTGTAGCTTCCTCTTTCTAGTTTCTGACCCATCGTTTCCAGGAGCATGGTCCTAGGCATTTTGGTCGCGTCCCGAGGGACTAGGTGAGACAGAGTCATCAACCAAGGCATCGGGCAGCCAAGGGATCGAGCGAGATGGACTTGCAGACCTAGTCGTTGGGTGGGTGAGTCGGAGTAGTAGATCCAGGCGTTGGACGTGCCGAGGGATTGACCGAGTTAGAGTCACGGAACCAGGTGTCGGACGTGTCAAGGCATTTTGGTCATGTCAAGGGATCGAGTGGGTTGGAGTCGCGGATCTAGGTGCTGGGCCCAATGAGGGATTAGGCGAGTTGGAGTCGCAGATCCAGGCGTTGGACATGTCGAGGGATCGAGTGGGTCAGAGTCGCGGATCTAAGCGCTGGGTGCAACGAGGGATCGGACAAGTCGAAGTCATGGATCCAGGCATTGGACGTGCTGAGGGATCGGGTGAGTCAGAGTCATGGATCTAGGCACTGAGCGCAACGTGGGATCAAGCGAGTCGAAGTCGTGGATCTAGGCGTCAGACGTGCCGAGGTGTTCTGGACATGTCGTGGGATCGAGCGGGTCAGAGACATGGATCTAGGCGCTGGGCACAATGAGGGATTGGGCGAGTTGGAGTCATGGATCTAGGTGTCAGACATGCCAAGGAATCGGGTGGGTTGGAGTCGTGGATCTAGGCGCTTGGCAGAATGAGGGATTAGGTGAGTTGGAGTCATGGATTTAGGCATCAGACGTGCTGAGGGATTAGGTGAGTCAGAGTCACAGATCTAGGTGCTAAGCACAACATGGGATTAGGTGAGTCAGAGTCATGGATCCAAGCATCAGACATGTCGAGGCGTTTTGGACGTGTTGAGGGATCGAGTGGGTCGGAGTCGTGGATCTAGGTGATGGGCACAACAAGGGATTCGGTGAGTCGGAGTCATGGATCCAGGCATCAAACGTGCCGAGGGATCAAGTGGGTCGGAGTCATAGATCTAGGGGTTAAGCGCAATGAGGGATCGGGCAAGTCGAAGTCATGGATCCAGGCATCAGACGTGCCAAGGTGTTTTGGACGTCTTTGGGCGTCCTAAACCCCGGAGCCCCGTTGGGCTCGTTAGGGGTTGTTTTGAGTTTTCGTGCATTACCCCATCCACAGTTTTCACAATCGGAGGGGCTGTGCTAACATTGCTGGCCTCGATGGCTCGACTAACATGCTTGGTGAGCTCGCTAATGGGTACGTTCGAGTGAAATCCAGGTCCATCGTTCGTGATGGGGTCGGCATAGCCCTCATGTGGCATTCCACTACTCCTTAAACCACATCCCAGGAGATGCTTGGGTCATTCTAGAGACCGACCCGGGTGACTCGCTGGCCTCCCCTCGATGGAGATTCTGTGGGCATGGCTCGAGGTTAGGATCGAACGAGAAGGTTGAGATGACCCTATCTTCTCAGAGCAGACTAGGCGAGGGTCGCTCGGGGCTCAACTACATTTTCTCCCTTGGCTCTATTTGATGTGGGGTGGCCTCAAGCCCTTAGTGGGCTGACCTTCGAACCCCAGTCGGTCGTTGCTCATGTTGAATGAGGCAACTACCGCTTCGTGACGCAACATAGAGCGTTGTGATGCATTTAAGTGCATATGCGATGCTTTGGATATATGGGATGATTGAATGATTTGTATGAATGAATGTGTGAATGCGTGCATGAATGTATGAATGACAGCAGATGAATGAATGATCATATAAAGAAATAGCAGGGTTTGGTAATGTTACCTCGATGACTCGAGTGACGGGGTTTGAGGAGCTCCTATCGGATATGTTCGACCGGGATCCACGCTCATCATTCGTGACGGAGTTGGCATGGCCCACATGGGGCATCCCTCTGCTCCTTACCTGTCTCTTGGTGTTCGCCTGAGCCATCTGATCGACTTAGGAAACCCATTGGTCTCTCCTAGGCAGAGATCCCATAGTTGGGCCTTTTCAAGTCCTGCTTGGGAAGGCGGAGAGCCCCCTACACGTAGTTGCACCTTGTTTCTCATGCCTGGCGTGTGGTAGTGGTGGGCCATACCTAGGCCATGTCCCATCTAGCCAGGCACCATCTCATTGGGCAGGGTGCGTCCCATCAGTTAGGGCGCGTCCCGTCATATCCCATCCGCATTGAATGGGGGAAGGGAGAGGGTTTTTTGCCCCAATCCCTTGCATTTCCCCAACTGTTGTGCCTCCTCCTTAAATAGGGGAAGAGAGAGGGCTTTCGTCCCATTCCTTTGCCTATTCCTCATCTGCCACCTCTTCTCCTTCTTCCTTCTCGCCAAGAGCATTTGAGTGCCGCAGCGGTTCCTAGGAGAGAAGGGGAGAGTGGGGGAGAGGAGAAAACTCATAGATCCATTTTGCAAATCCAAAGCGTAATGTTGAGCTAGAGGTCATCCGTTGTGAGGGAGTCAGTGTTGTCTGCCTTCACCGAGAAGGGGGTGCTACCGCCAAAGGAGGTGGTGCACTGGAGGGCTCCTATGGGGGAGGATTTCCCATGACCTTAGGATGGTGAGGTTGTCTCCTTCCTTGCCTTCAAGGAGTGTGGGTTAGGATACCTCATGCACTGGTTCCTACATGGGCTCCTTAATGAGTGGGGCCTAGAGCTGTAGCACCTCATTCCGACTAGGGTGATGCATATCGCCGGCTTCGTCACCGTGTGTGAGGCCTTCCTCGGGATGGAGCCACACATGGATTTCTTCTGGTGGATGTTCTCTAGGCGAGCATTGTCGGAGGGGAAGCCGCGTAGGATCATGCCGATGGGGGGCTTCGCACTGTAGAAGAAACCGAGCGTGTTGGGCTCATACCCCGTGTACACCCCTTATGATTCCAATTGAGGGTGGCATGGGGAATGGTTCTACATTAGGAACCCAGTGGAGGCACCATTCCTGACTTTTATCAGTAGGAGGCCGAAGAGGCAGGAGAGCTGGTCATGGGGCCCTGCTAGCCGATAGAACAACAAGCTAGAGATTATTGAGGTAGAGCTTTAGAAGCTGGTGCAGCAAGGACTCAATGGGGTGTGGGTGTTCCACACCTTCCGCCATCAGATCACCCTACTAGAAGAGAGGATGCGGCCGATGTGGATGTACAATAGCCCGATGGACCCCGACTGTGCATCGCTGGAGGAGCTACCAAACGATGAGGTCTGGAGTCACCTCGACCGGGTGCTACAGCTGAGGGCCAAAGAGACCCTTGATGGAAAGCCTAGACCTCTTCACACTGTGAAGCTATCCAAACTGGTATGCTCCCCCTCCTCCATGTTCTTTTCCCCATTTTCTCTCTTGTATCTTGACTTTGAGTCACCCATTTCATAGGGACTCAGAGTTTACAAGTCTCGGCTGCATCTTCCAAAGGGGCCGGAGGGCATGGCTTGGCTGCCCTAAAGGAGGCGGCAGTTGAGAGGAAGAAGAAGAGAGCTGAGAAGGCACGACAGAAGCATGAGAAGGAGATGGAGATCACCCAACATGTGTGGGCTAGGGAAAATAGGAGCGACATCGAGTCGGAGCTCGAGTCAGAGGATCCCATGGAGATGGGTGACGACGTGATCTCCTCCAAGGATGAGATGGGCTGGGAGGTCATCATGACCTTGGTGGAGCATCATGAGCCTATGGCTCCATCCGCCGATGGCAAGTGGGAGGTGGAGAGGTGCGGCGATGTTCCCGTGCCAAGGAAGCACGCCGCAAGCTTGGACACCGTTAGCGAGCGGGAGGCGAAGCGAACGTGGTCACCGCGCGCCTTCGGAGTCATTGCTGGCCTCATCCCCACCTGCCCCAGGCATTGTGGGGCAGGCCAAGCGGTTGGAGGAGTAGGCTCACACCCATGCATCATTGGGGCCAGCGCTGGTGCATGACCCCCAACGGAGGGATGCCCCACCGGCTGCTCCAGTCAGCGCGCCTCGAGCCGGCAGTCGCGGCAACACGCAGGTCAAGTGGATGCCGATCGGGTCGACTCCCCTCGATTGAAGTGAGGGGCATGGGTCATGGCTTGTGAGAGGTCCTTGCCCAGTGAGCCCAGTGCCAACAGGTTGGGGCTTCAGAGCCCTATCGCTTATGTCATGGTATGCACTATTTGATTTCATAGTTTGAGTTTTCTTGGAGTGTGACTGACCTGCATTTTTTCAACAGTGGCCAGATGCTACCGGGGTTGAGCATTGCCCTACCTCTTGTGTGGGAGGAGTAGAGGCCCACCTTGCATCATGTCACAATGAGCAGCGGGGAGAGAAGGGTGGTGGCGGTGCGACCTTCCCTTCTGGGGGCGGTGCTCCCTGGGTTGATTGCTAGTATGGCGATAGGGGTGATGATGGTGTTGGTGGCGATCCCGATGGTGATGGCGGAGGCCACATTAGAGGCAACCCTTGTGACCCCTCCTGCACCGGTTGTGGTGGAAGAGAGGAGGGAGACCGGGCTCCCTACCTCGCCCAGTGGAGGGCCACATGGATCGCCCTTCCGATCAGAGCTGGTGGTGTTGGGGGGAGATGCGGCTAGGCGGGAGGCAGAAGGTCTGCTGGTGGGCTGTGAGATCAAGATAGTGGAGGTCTCCTCTAATGGTGAAGCAGGTGACAGGGTGGAGCCGCTGGCGTGATCGCATGAGCTGGCGGTGGTCCAATCATCAGCTGGGCCTTCCAGCAGGCTAGGGGTGACCGACCTGGTGTGGCCCTGCCCCAAGGACCTAAGGAAGGTTTGGTTCATCCTTCAAGATGAGCAAGAGTGTCAGCTCTAGGATGTGCTTGGGGGAGAGGACTAGCGATGGAGTCCGATCTCGCCCAAACCAGGATGAAGCTAGAGGAGGCCATAGAGCGGGTCAAGTCCGTCCAGTAGGTGGTCACGGTCAACCTGCCCCATGTCGTAGAGGTGAGTTTTCTGCTTTTGTTCTTGACTCCTTAGTGTTTCATCGATTGCCTCAGCATGCTTGCTTCTTATTTTTGCAGGGTCTGGAGGAGATGTCGAGCCGCAAGTCTTATTTCCTCCAGATGGAGCATGCTCGGGAGGCCGAGATGTTGCAATGGGTCATCGAGCTCGAGCTTGAGCATGAGCTGGAGTCCCCCCCCCCATCATGACTCCCAAGATCCAGCAGTGGAGGTGACCGAGGCACAGGCAGCAGACATGCTCACAGTGGAGTGTGCAACCACCGTTGAGCGGGGGCTTGAGGCAACGAAGGCCCACCAGGCGAAGACCGAGGTGGTGCTACAGAAGTCCCTGGCAGAGATCAAGGTGGCACTCCAAAGTACCCTAGAGACCCTAAAGATGGAGCAAAAGGCCCTAGAGGCAAAGTAGAAGGCTCAGTCGAAGGTCGACCAGGAACTGCTCGCGCTAAGGGGCTAGGTGCTTGGGACTGAGGAGTTGAACACCCGATTGCACAAGTAGGTGACTCGGTAGGAGGGGGGACTCTCCATCCTTAAGAACACCTGCCTTGGTATGTATCCTTTCTGCTTTTGATATCTTGGTTTTTTCCTTTACCCTTCTTCTGAGCTTGTCATCCTTCTTGCAGAGCTGGGTAGAAAGGTTGGGTTGCTGGAGCAAGACCTGGAGATAGCTAGGGCAACAATTGGCCAGAATGCGGAGGCACTGGCCAAGTCCCTTGAAGAGTGATGTGCTCTCAAGGGGGAGCTCAACCAGCTTCACAAAGTCACCTAGGTCATTGTCTCAGAGGTCTTTGGGTCAGCACCGAGCACTAGCACACCCGTCGTCCGACTAGCGGAGGTCCCGAACGAAGTGTGGGCACTCATCACCAATGGGATGTTCTACGGAACATCAGGGGTGCTGACATCGGTGGCAACGCACCACCCAGAGCTAGACTTTGCCACCATCTACAGTGGGTATGCCAAAGGCTGGAGCCCATAGGCCATCCATGTGCTTGGGGAAAGCTTGCTGCCACACGCATAGTTTGTGGCCGAGCAAGTCTCCACATAGTGGGTGATGGATGCCCACCGTGTGAACATGGCTGAAGGCACGCACCAAGAGGACGTCGTTGAGCCTACGGATGGCATGGAGCCCAGCTTGGAACCAAATGTTGTCCCGCCGGAGGATGAGCAACCCCTACTCTCGCCGGTCGTGCCGACAGATGATGCCGCCGGGCAGCCATAATTAGCATGTAAAAGTAGAAACAAGTAATTTGTGTAAGGGATAAGTTCATGGGAGAGCCCTCATGTGAATAGTTCATATTCATGAATACATCCATTTCATTTTGTGATGAATCACTTTGTTCGGGGAAGCTTGTCCCATCCGTTCCTTATTTTTACCTTAGCATAATTTTGTTTTTATTCTTTCTTTTCTGCACCTGGTCATTCGTCCCGTAGGCTACAACCTTAAGAGCCCAGGCATGGCCCATGAGGCTTAGCTACTCATAACCATAGGTAGAGGCAGGGTGCGATCGGTCGTAATATTTTAAAGCAAAGTTATGTAAGGTAATTAAAGGAATGGACTACCCTTTTGGTTGGGTAGAAAGGTATTTACCATATGATAGTAAATAAAAAGATAGGTGGTATCGCACCACTATGGAGCCATCGAGTGACTCGGGCCACAAGTGTTTGGGCCAGGGTGCTCTGTAGGAGCGAACATTGAATGAAAAAATGGTAAGACCGAACTTTTAAGGGAAGAAACGACGTAATTGTTCGATGTTCCAAGTGTTGGTGAGAACGTCGTTGTTGTCGTCCTTTAGTCGGTAGGCATCCAGTCAGATCACTTCGGTCACCATATAGGGTCTCTCTCCACCGCCTTAGTTTCCTCGAGTGGGCGGAAGGCAGTCGAAGGAGTTGGCTTGTTGCAGTTTGGGACTGCTAGGGTTGGCAACTCCCTAAGCCGCGGGAGCTCAGAAGAGTTGATGATGGCAGTGGCAAGCTCGTAATGCTCGCAGTCGCACGTGAAGGTGAGCGAGAAGGTGCTACCCATAGTGATGACATTGTTCGGTCCTAGCATCTTTAGCTTTAGGTTGGCGTAGTTGGGGACTGCCATGAACTTGGCGTAGCATGGCCGCCCCAAGATGGCGTGGTAAGACCTTAGGAAGTCCACCACCTTGAAGGTAAGCAGCTCCGAGCAGAAGTTAGCTCGGTCACCAAATGTGATGGGTAGGTCAATCTGCCCGAGCGGGTATGCCTGCACTCCTAGGATCATGCTGTGGAAGGGAGAGCTCATAGGTCAGAGTTTTGACCAGGGGATGCGCATGGCATCGAGGGTGTCGACATAGAGGATGTTGAGGCTGCTGCCTCTGTCCATCAGCACCTTGGTGAGGCACTTCTTGTGAACGATGGGGTCAATGACGAGCGGGTAGTGTTCCAGTCTGGTGACATGGGATGGATGGTCCCTCTGATCAAAAGTGATCGGAGATTCCAACTAGCAAAGAAAGGAGGGGACGGCCATTTCGGTGATGCACGCCTCTCGGTAGCGCACTTTATGCTGGCGGTTGGAGTAGATGGCATCGGATCCCCCAAAGATCATGATGCATTCCTTAGGGTTAGGGAAGCCATCCCCATCCTTGCCCGCCATGTCTCTTTTCTTGGTTGTTTCCTCCTTGCCCTTTCCTTCTTTTGGCCCGCTAGCCTATTGCAGGAAGCGCTTGAGGAGCTCGCAGTCCTTATAGAGGTGTTTGACGGGGTAAGCATGGTTGGTGTAGGGGCTATCCATGAGCTTGCCAAAGTGGTTAGGCAGGCCCTACTAGGGCTGCTTGCCAGCATGATCAGCTGTAGCGACCAACGTAGAGTTGGTCGGTCAGCATTGATCCTTCTTGTTCTTCTTGCCCCTCTACATGGAGGGGCCCTTGTCTTGGTCCTCACGCTTGGCCTTGCCCTTGTCTTGGCCTCCGTTGAAAACCACTCTGACTACCTACTCACTGGAGGCATGGTTCATGGTGACGTTGAGCAGGTCGTGGGTGGTTCAGGGCTTCAGGCAGCCAAGCTTGTGGATCAGGGACTCGTAGGTTGTCTCGGAGAGGAATGCGCTGATGATGTCCACGTCGACGATATTAGGAAGGGAGTTGCACCACTTTGAGAACATGCAGATGTAATCCCACAGGGACTCATTGGGCTCCTGCTGGCAGCTCTTGAGGTCCTAGGAGTTCCCAAGGTAGACATACATCCCCTAGAAGTTCTCAACAAAGATCCTCTTGAGATCTGCCTGGTCACAAATGCTGTCATGCGGGAGGAATTCGAGCCATGCTCGAACATGTTCCCCCATGCAAATGGGGAGGTACTAAATGATGAAGTGATCATCATCCACTCCCCCAGCTCGATAGGCGAGCCAAAAGTCTTCAAGCCATATTCTAGGGTTCGTCTCCCCGGTATACTTGGTGATGTTGGTAGGCAGTCGGAAGCGCTGTGGGAATGGCTCTCTCTGGATGCATCGGCCAAAGGCCCGTGGTCTTAGGCCATCCAGGCTAGGGCTCTGGTCATCCGATCAGCGACCATGCCTAGGGTGTGTCTCCTCGGTCTCCTCGATAGTCCGGTTAGAGCCCGCATCATCTGCTCTCACTACCGCCCAATGGATGTCATCATCATGCTAGGCCCGATGCCGGATGCTGATGACACTATGAGCGTCTTGGTTCAACCTGAGGCATTCGCGCATAGGTGGTCAGTGTGGAGCAGGTGCTGGGTCAGGCTATGGCGCAGCTACGCCCTCCTATGCTGCGCTTGACGGTTGTAGCGGTGAGTGGATGAAGCGATTCATCTGGTGCGTCCCCACTCCCCTGGTGGGGAGAGAGGCCGTGAGTTAATGTCGCGATGCAGAGCTCTCCACCTATTGAACGGTAGCAGTTTTCACAAGGGTCTGGAGGTTCTGGTTGATTGCCTGTTCCTAGAGGTTGTCTAGCTCGAGAAGGCCGCATAGGAGCATCGCCGTCGTGGCAATGTTCTGGCCAGCCCAAGCAAACTATGGGGGATCATCCCCCCATCCATGATGTTGCGCTAAACCTAGCAGGCATGACCCTAGGCGCCGCTCAGTGGGTTATGTGCACGGGGGGCATCATGGTGCGCCGAGCGTGCTGTAACACCCTAAAAATTTGCCTCTTTTGAAATAGAGTTAAAATGTTTTAAGTTAGAATTTTTGTGCTCATAAAATATAGGAAAATAAAATTTTTCATTAAATTAAAATACATCATAAGGAAGCAACATGTTTGATGCATACATGCCATTGCATTTGATTTTATTGGTTGAGTGGTTTTAATTGAAAAGTCAAAATGGTTAAAATGCTTTTGAAATGAAATTGAAAATGGCTTTGAAATAAAAGAAAAGAAAATTTGAAAATAAGAGGATTTAAAAAAATGGTAAAATTTATTTTTGAAAACTTACCAAAATTTCTCATTTATATTTGAGATGAAAAGTATGTTGAAAACATATTCGGATTTGATATGATTTACATAGAATTTGGCTTAGATTTGAAAACTAGAAAAAGAAAAGGATTTGTAAAAAAAGGGAAAACTCCTCTCTCATTTTGGCCCGGAGGCCCACGTTTTTCCCCTAGCCCGCTTCTTTCTTTCTTCTTCCTGGCGTCAGCCCAGCCCCTGGAACTGGCCCAACATCTCCTCCCTTCCTCTTTCCTCCCCCATTGGCCCAGCTCACTGCTCGGCCCGTTACTCGGCCTCCGCACCGCGCGCCTGTTGCATCGTCCGCGTGGCCCAGCTTTCCCCGCGGCCACTTCGGCCCTTCACCGCATGTGCCTCACCCCTTCTCCTTCACTGTGCCGCGGGTCTCGCCCATCAGCCGCCACCTCCCTTTCCTTTCTTCCACGGTGCGCTCTTTCCTTTCTTGCTCCCATCAATGGCGCACGCCATGCGCGGCAAGCTGTCGGTCCTCCATGCATGCAAGGAAGGCGATCGAATCCACCAGCGCCCCTGCTCCCCTTCCATCTACCGTAGCCCCGCCACCTATAAGACCCAAGTCAAGCCCTCCCCTCGGCCCCTTCCTCCATTCGTCCGAGCTAAAGGTCGCCATTGCCGTGGTAATATGCCGACCAGCGCCTCGAACCTCGTCGTCGACGCGCCTCGAAGCTCTGCCGTGTTCCCCTGAAGCCTTAGGTACCATCAATTCTTTGGTTTGGCCCTGATTTGCTTCGATTCCATCTCACCCGCGCCCTCTCTCTCTCTCTCTCTCCAGCCATCGTCGTCGTCGATGACTTGCCTCAGAGACTTCCCGGACGCTGTGACCACCGCCGTTGGACTCGCGGTGAGATTCTTCACCTACCCATGCCTTCTATTCGATGTTTCGTGCGCTAGAACGTCGTATCGGCAAGCATCCGAGCCACCGGCCATGGCGCTGCCATCATGTGCTTCTTCCTTGGTGATCCCTCCATGCCTATGAACCAGCGCCGTTAGATCTTGGGTGAACGGTTGAGATTAGTTCATACCTGTTCACTATGTAACCGGTCTACCATGGACCGTGGACTCGGTCCATCGCGTCGAGTCAGCGCTCACCCATGCACATGTGGCACACCGCACCACTCGCGCAGCGACACGTGGCGGCTTAGTCAGCAGCGCAGTCCACCGCGGTCAAGCCGTGCATGTTTTGCATATTAGTCCCTATAGTCTTCAGTAATCAACCCGCAGTACAGATCAGTTCAAAAGAATTGTTTTTCAGTCCTGTTTTTATTCACTTTAGACCCTATAGTTTCCAGAAATAGTACGCCCAGTCCAATAAACGTGTAATTTCATATTTTTAATTGTTTTAATTCAAAAATGAGTTCGAGATATTTACAGAAATGCCACTAGACCTTATTTCATGCGTAACTTTTGCGTTTTAAGTCTGATTTGATCAGTTCGAATTGCGTTAGGACCGTATTTATGTTTTCTACGTGTTTATACAACTATTAGGCATGTTTCCAATACTTCAAATTCATAGGTAGATTTAATTTATTATTTAACTATAGGAAAATTTGTTTAAATCATAACTTATTCATTTTAACTCTGAAATAGTCCATTCAAGTTGCGTTGGATTCATAACGATGGGATCTACGTGTTAGTAATAGTGTTTACTATATTGTTATTTATGAAATAACATGGTTTAAATCATATCTTAATTAATGGTTATGCAACTAGGTTTTATACATAAAATATGATTTGTTTTACTTTTGTTTTATAATTTAAATCTAAAATTGACTTAATTTGATCCATATTGTTTATAAAATATCTTTTGTATATGAATTCATATGGTTAACATAAATGAAGCCTATAGTTTTCTTTTCCATGTATTAAGCAAATATCTCGGTAGTTGTAACTTTTCAATCATAGCTCCGATTAGAGTGCTTCTCGCGACTGTGTGTTCGTAGTGATGCGTAGAATCGTGTTTCAATCTCTTTTACTTATTTTTCTATGATTGGTCTACTGTTCTGATATAGATGCAATTGTATGCTATGCATGTATGTGTATGGATGTTTGTGTGATGTTCTACGATTACGTCTAGTCGGTGAGATATATGTGGTGATCCAAAAGAAGAAGAAGGACGTGAAGATTAAAGCTTACCGAAGGATCAATGTGTAAGGCAAGTATAGCATGGGACCATCCTTGTTACCTATTCACATTTAATTACTTAATTCATATTGCATGTGTCTACCTTGTTGCCAATAAGGATATCGTAGATATTTGATATCTTGTACCTTGAAACCTTTGGGATATTACATTGGGTAGTTTTTGCTAGTGCTTAATCAAAACCATGATCTTGTAACTTGACTAATGGTATATGCAATAAACATTAAAACATGACTTTTTAATAACATGGAAACAGGGGGTTGGAGTGTTTAGCTACTTTCTAAATGCTTTAGATTCCTCTCCCTAAGGACTTATCTATAAGCGATCATCTGGGACTTATAGTACAGCTATGAGGGATATATGGCTCTGGCTTTAGCTCAGTATGAGGACCTTTTCTAACTTGTTAGTGGTTACCTTTATGGCGCACGAGGGTATGTTTCCTTTTCTGCTAGGTTGTGTGTACCGTGCTGCAATGCCCACGCATGCCACTCCTAGAGATGGGCCACATATGCCTAGCGGCCCTAACTTGTTAGACTAACCTTTGAAAGGCTTCATAGTGAACCCTGCCGACCTTCCTTCGTAGTGGGTCAAGAGGCTGATCACCTTAGGTGAAAGGGTAAATCATGACTCATAGTGAAAGTGTACAAACTCTGTAGAGTATAAAACTATTATAACAGCCGTGCTCACGGTCACGAGCGGCCTTGGACCCTTATGGAATAGTGATGATCACTAATGGATAATGGTACTAATGATCAACTATTTATGCTATACATTATCATGTTTACCTGATCATGTGTTTATGGGAATGATAAATTCTCTGCCACTCAATTGCTTAAAAAGATAACCTATTAAAGTTAATCATAGTTAAACCAGTGTTAGCCCTTTTTGAGCCTCATGAACCCCATGATAAAATTGTTAAGTATGACATGTACTTATGCTTGCTTTATTTTTCTATACATTGGATAAAAATCCCGGATGGGTACCAGATTGCTGGTTTGGAGGAGTTAGGCTTATGGTCAACCAGTCAGTCGTCCCTATGGATTTGGAGTCTTCGTTGGAAGATCGGAGTCGACTTTCCGCTGTCTATACTCTGAGGTTATTTTCCTTTTACTAATATGTTATGTAATAAGTATTGTCTCTTGATATTACCCTAATTTGTGGCTATATGTGAGATTTGACTTCCTGGGCTCACATATAGTGTGTATCTGGTTTTGTCTTTAAAACCGGGTTCTACAAAGTGGTATCAGAGCAATGCTGACTATAGGATGCAAGCCTAGATAGAACTGGATGTTTTAGCATGTTTTTATCTTGCTTAGTTCTTGTTTTCTCTCCAACCTTGTTATTTGCTAAAATTTATGCTCACTTCAGCCTCTGTCTGTTATGAAAACTTTGTCTCCATTCTCAATCCTCTATCTTCATTTATATAGATGGGTCATAATGAGGTGACCATCAGCATCAGAGATCAGGAGGATCAAGCTACGTTGTCCTTAACTACATTCGATAAGGAGAAGCTGGTAGCTGTGCAACAACAAGCACCAGAAGGAATGAATCAGCCTAGAAGTTTTCAACAGTGCTTGCCACAAGGTCAAACCAACATACCAAAGGGACCAATGAAGAGACAAGTAGCAGAAGCTTAGAAGAATACGAAGTCCAACGAAGATGTTGGAAGGATGGCACATGAATGCCAAGATCAACCATAGCCAAAGCAAGAACAGAAGGTCTAGAAGAAACAGGAGCAAGGAAGTAAATCAAAGAGAAACTACATCCAAGGAAGATTGAATAATGTGGATATGACTACCGCTCATGGAGCTAAGGAGTTTGTGTATGGTTTCATTCCAGTAAACTCAACTTCCGCCATAGTGCTGTTTGATCCCAGTGCATCACATTCGTTTATCTCTAGTGCATACGTAAAGGAACATAAGATAACTATGCTTCCAATGAAGAAACCAGTGATAGTTAAGTCCCCAGGAGGAGAAATGAAGGCAAACCGTAAATGCCCAAGAGTAAGTCTTGACATAAAGGGGGTAAAATTTAAAGCAAACCTTATTGTATTAGAGTTAGTGGACATTGATGTCATTCTTAGAATGGGATGGATGTTAGCATGTAAAGGAGTGATCAAGTATGCCCAGCGTTCGGTGCTTCTAACCACACCGTTAGGAGAAATAATTAAGTATGAAGGTATTCAGCCTGTACCTAAGGACAATGTGGATAAGAAGAGAAAGGAGGTCTCAATATAGTCAGAATTAGGAAGCAATCAACATTCGAGTTCTATTACGTCGTCACATCCAGCTCCAATCCCTAGTCAGATAAACTCAGACTCTAAAGAATTAGAAGTTTCTCAAGCTAAGGTTACTCCACTCTTTCCACATGAGGTACGCATAGATGGGTGGACAATCACCTACACGGAGTTTCAACCCTAAAAGATCAAGCGAGCAAAAAAGCGATCTAGTCAAACAAAGATGAACTTACAGAATCAGCAAGCTGACAATACTCTAAGCAACAATTTTGTGGAGTATGACATCACAAAAGATCGAGGTAAGAGGAAGTGTTATCATTGCCAACAGTAAGGACATTATGTTAAACCTTACCCATAGAAGAATCAACAATTATGCCATGGAGGTAGCCAGAGTTAGGTCAATATAGGACTACCACCAGCAAGCGATGGTGACACACAATTCAAAGGAAGCCCATGATGAAATTGATGTAGTGGATGATGTGTCACTCCCATGCGAGAGATGTCCATGTAATCATGCCATTTTTAAGAATTAGGCATTTGTGCCCTTTATGTAATAAAAATGATAGTATCACAAGTTGAGTCGATGTTTGAGTTGTGCATCTTTACTGTCTTGTTGAATTGTCATTATGACTTATGACTGTTTTGAATCTTTGTAAAGATTGCAATGATCTTGTTGGGTGTTCCCACAATTTCACTTAGTTCATAGGTTTAAGGTATAATGATTAATGAAATAAATAGTTGGGTTATGGTTTTCTTCTATTTTTTCCTATCCAGTCTTTAGAGCTGCCTGTCTATCGATTCATATCTCTGATTTTGGACGATCAAAAATCCTGAGGAAATTCTGGACAATAGTAGACTTCAACCACAAGATGATGCAAGCTATACTTTGGTGTCCCCTACTTTACCTTATCTTAAGGGGGTAGCCATGTGGAAGAATTTGTAAGATGAAGTATCATACGTTCGAGTTTGCGCAGCGGAAGCGTGGTGGTACTCAAGGATGTAAGAGAGAACTTAGAGTATTAAATAATGAGGTTTGGTTAGAGGGAAGTTTATCCAAGACCATCAAGATGTTGATAAATCTACTAGAGAAGCTTTTAAGTTAGTTTGGATCAAGAGACCTCAGCCAAGTGTTTGAAGTAGTCCAAGAGGTCAAAGTAAAACCTAGGAATTAGCTTTGTCAGATCATGACATGAGCTTTGTATCTACAATAATGCATCTTGTGAAGGTGTGGGATGTGTCCTTATATGCGTGAGTTGAACTAACATGTTATCTGGAGCTATCCATTATAGAGCATGGAAGTACCATCTTTTTGAAAGTAAAAGTGACATCTAGGAGGATCACAAGAATATATAGGACATCTTCACCAAGTTGGTCCTTGAGCTTGTGAAAACCTCATTGGAATGAGATTGATTATGACTTGGAAAAGTGCTATCATTTTGAGAAGCGAAGTCATGGCTGATGCCCTTAGCAACGGAGAATCGTGCTAAGAAGGTTTGAGTAACACCAAGGATTAAGAGTTGTATTCCTAGTTCGAGCAACTTCACCAAGATCATCAATGTTTTGAAGATTAGTGGTAGATTCTCTTTCAGACCAAGAAGATAAGGAAGCTTCGTTGAAAGGTGAACATATGAGAAAAGAGAATTATGGCCTAGTGATTAGGGTTACCTAAGAGTTGTTCAAGGTACCTGTCAAAATTTTGGAATTAGTTAGGCAAATTACTTGGAGTAAGGGCAACAGGTATGCGAAGTAATGCGGATCTTTATCAACACAAGACGATGGAACTACACAAGGAAGTAAAGAAGAATCCAAGGACAGAGTATTCCCATCTCTTAGTCGATGTGTTCTGAATCTCCAGGACAAGATTCATCTTAAGGGGGTAGAATTGTAACACCCAAAAAAATTGCCTCTTTTGAAATAGAGTTAAAATGTTTTAAGTTGGAATTTTTGTGCTCATAAAATATAGAAAAATAAAATTTTTCATTAAATTAAAATACATCATAAGGTAGCAACATGTTTGATACATACATGCCATTGCATTTGATTTTATTGGTTGAGTGGTTTTAATTGAAAAGTCAAAATGGTTAAAATGCTTTTGAAATGAAATTGAAAATGGCTTTGAAATAAAAGAAAAGAAAATTTGAAAATAAGAGGATTTAAAAAAATGGTAAAATTTATTTTTGAAAACTTACCAAAATTTCTCATTTATATTTGAGATGAAAAGTATGTTGAAAACATATTCGGATTTGATATGATTTACATAGAATTTGGCTTAGATTTGAAAACTAGAAAAAGAAAAGGATTTGGAAAAAAGAGGAAAAACTCCTCTCATTTTGGCCCGGAGGCCCACGTTTTCCCCCTGGCCTGCTTTTTTTCTTTCTTCTTCTCGGCGTCAGCCCAGCCCCTAGAACTGGCCCAGCATCTCCTCCCTTCCTCTTTCCTCCCCCATCAGCCCAGCTCGCTGCTCGGCCCGTTACTCGGCCTCCGCACCATGCGCCTGCTGCATCGTCCGCGCGGCCTAGCTTTCCTTGCGGCCACTTTGGCCCTTCACCGCACGTGCCTCACCCCTTCTCCTTCACTATGCCGCGGGTCCCACCCGTTAGCCGCCACCTCCCTTTTCTTTCTTCCACGGTACGCTCTTTCCTTTCTTGCTGCCGTCAATGGAGCATGCCATGCACGGCAAGCTGCCGGTCCTCCGCGCATGCAAGGAAGGCGACCGAATCCGCCAGCGCCCCCACTCCCCTTCCATCTACCATAGGCCCACCACCGATAAGACCCAAGCCAAGCCCTCCCCTCTGCCCCTTCCTCCGTTCGTCCGAGCTCCAGTCGCCATCGCCGCGGTAATACGCCGACCAGCGCCTCGAACCTCATCGCTGACGCGCCTCGAAGCTCCGCCCTGTTCACCCGAAGCCTTAGGTACCGTCAATTTTTTGGTTTGGCCCCGATTTGCTTCGATTCCATCTCACCCACGCCCTCTCTCTCTCTCTCTCCAGCCATCGCTGCCATCGACGACTCGCCTCAGAGACTTCCCGGACGCCGCGACCATCGCCATTGGACTCATGGTGAGATTCTTCACCTACCCATGCCTTCTATTCGATGTTTCGTGTGCTAGAACACCGTATTGCCAAGCGTCTAAGCCGCTGGCCATGGCACCACCATCATGTGCTTCTTCCCCGGTGATCCCTCCATGCCTATGAACCAGCGCCGTTAGATCTTGGGTGAACGGTTGAGATTAGTTCATACCTGTTCACTGTGTAACCGGTCCACCATGGACCGTGGACTCGGTCCACCGCGTCGAGTCAGCGCTCACCCACGCACACATGGCACACCGCACCACTTGCGTAGCGACACATGGCGGCTTGGTCAGCAGCGCAGTCAACCGCTGTCAAGCTGTGCACGTTTTGCATATTAGTCCTTGCAGTCTTCAGTAATCAACCCGCAGTCCAGATCAGTTCAAAAGAATTGTCTTTTAGTCCTATTTTTATTCACTTTAGACCCTATAGTTTCTAGAAATAGTACGCCCAGTCCAATAAACATGTAATTTCATATTTTTAATTGTTTTAATTTAAAAATGAGTTTGAGATATTTACAGAAATGCCACTGGACCTTATTTTATGCGTAACTTTTGTGTTTTAAGTCTGATTTGATCCGTTTGAATTGCGTTAGGACCGTATTTACGTTTTCTACGTGTTTATACAACTGTTAGGCATGTTTCCAATACTTCAAATTCATAGGTAGATTTAATTTATTATTTAACTATAGGAAAAATTGTTTAAATCATAACTTATTCATTTTAACTCCAAAATAGTCCGATCAAGTTGCGTTGGATTCATAATGATGGGATCTACGCGTTAGTAATAGTGTTTACTATATTGTTATTTCTGAAATAACATGGTTTAAATCATATCTTGATTAATGGTTATGCAACTAGGTTTTATACATAAAATATGATTGGTTTTACTTTTGTTTTATAATTTAAATCTAAAATTGACTTAATTCAATCCATATTGTTTATAAAATATCTTTTGTATATGAATTCATATGGTTAACATAAATGAAGCCTATAGTTTTCTTTTCCATGTATTAAGCAAATATCTTGGTAGTTGTAACTTTTCAACCGTAGCTCTGATTAGAGTGCTTCTCGTGACTGTGTGTTCGTAGTGATGTGTAGAATCATGTTTTAATCTCTTTTACTTATTTTTCTATGATTGGTGTATTGTTTTGATATAGATGCATTTGTATGCTATGCATATATGTGTATGGATGTTTGTGTGATGTTCTACGGTTATGTCCAGTCGGTGAGATATACGTGGTGATCCAAAAGAAGAAGGACATGAAGATTAAAGCTTACCGAAGGATCGGTGTGTAAGGCAAGTATAGCATGGGACCATCCTTGTTACCTATTCACATTTAATTACTTAATTCATATTGCATGTGTCTACCTTGTTGCCAATAAGGATATCCTAGATATTTGATATCTTGTACCTTGAAACCTTTGGGATATTGCATTGGGTAGTTTTTGCTTGTGCTTAATCAAAACCATGATCTTGTAACTTGACTAATGGTATATGCAATAAACATTAAAACATGACTTTTTAGAAATATGGAAATAGGAGGCTAGAGTGTTTCTAAATGCTTCAGATTCCTCTTCCTAAGGACTTATCTGTAAGCGATCATCCGGGACTTACAGTACAACTGTGAGGGCTATATGACTCTGGCTTTAGCTCAGTATGAGGACCTTTTCTAGCTTGTTAGTGGTTACCTTTATGGTGCATGAGGATATGTTTCTTTTTCTGCTAGGTTGTGTGTACCGTGCTGCGATGCCCACACGTGCCACTCCTAGAGATGGGCCACATACGCCTAGCGGCCCTAACTTGTTAGACAAACCTTTGAAAGGCTTCATAGTGAACCCTGCCGACCTTCCTTGGTAGTGGATCAAGAGGCTGATCACCTCGGGCGAAAGGGTAAATCACGACTCACAGTGAAAGTGTACAAACTCTGCAGAGTATAAAACTGTTATAACAGCCATGCTCACGGTCACGAGCGGCCTTAGACCCTTATGGAATAGTGATGATCACTAATGGATAATGGTACTAATGATCAACTGTTTATGCTATACATTATCATGTTTGCCTGATCATGTGTTTATGGGAATGATAAATTCTCTGCCACTCAATTGCTTAAAAAGATAACCTATTAAAGCTAATCGCAGTTAAACCAGTGGCAGCCCTTTTTGAGCCTCATGAACCCCATGCTATAATTGTTAAGTACGACATGTACTTATGCTTGCTTTATTTTTCTATACATTAGATAAAAATCCTGGATGGGTACCAGATTGCTGGTTTGGAGGGGTTAGGCTTGTGGTCAACCAGTCAGTCGTCCCTGTGGATTTGGAGTCTTTGCTAGAAGATCAGAGTCGACTTTCCACTGTCTATACTCTGAGGTTATTTTTCTTTTACTAATACGTTATGTAATAAGTATTGTCTCTTGATATTATCCTGATTTGTGGCTATATGTGAGATTTGACTTCCTAGGCTCACATATAGTGTGTATCTGGTTTTGTCTTTAAAACTGGGTGCTACACACACCGGCGTAGGTGGCAGCTGGTTTTGCCGCCTTTGTTGTAGCTCCTCACCGTGTGCCTAGCCACATGCAAGGGCAACCACGCGAGGGTCCAGAGGGGTATGGGTCTGTAGAGACTCCGCCACCATCGGCGGCTGTCCTAGAGCGTCCGCCATAGCGCACTCATGGGATAGAGGGTGGCTAGGTGCCACGACGTCACCGATGCTAGAGCCGTCGCTCTCAACATCGTCATCTATGAGGTCATGAAAAGGGGTAGGAGCGTAGCTCGCCATCCCCATGAATTCAGATGTGAGAGGGGGGCGCCAGCATCCTTTGGAGCCCCCGGACATACGCATCCGTGGGAGATGCGAGGTCATAGGAGAACCGGTTGCATGGCAGTCGCGGTAGGGACAACAGGGTCCCTCTGGAGAATTGGCGAAAGACAGTAAATAGTGAGTAAATAACAAAGCGTACATTACTCATAGTGGGGTTTGAGCAGAGTGTATGCTCAGAACAAAGTGCAGGCGCCTCACCATTGAAGTCGTCAGGTGTCCCAAAGCTGATGGAGGATGTGCCTCCTTGTGGAGGTGCAGCACGTCAACCCGGTCGGCGACGAAGTCCAGGCTTTCAAAGAAGAAGGCCTGGGATGGCTCAAAGATGGGTGGAACTGACATCCCAACAAGTGGGAGTGCGGGAAACTCCAATGAGCCAAAGCAAGTCATATCGCTTGAGCCCGCCATGGCGAGGATGGTGAAAAAGTGGGCCATCCGATGACCAAAAGCATGAACGTACAGTGTCTTCCCCACGGACAGCGCCAACTGTTGGGGCAAAAAGTGACCAACACGTAAATATTTGCAGTTTTGCCATACGTTGTGATCGGATGTGGCCTAGCACTCAATGACATAGGGTTTATACTGGTTCAGGCAACATGCCCTACGTCTAGTTTGAGTCGGTCGATGACTTTATTCCTGAGCCTAGGTGCTCAAAGTTTATTGTGGGGTTACAAACGGAAGGGAGTAAGATGGGGGTGTAAGAGGGACGGTCAGACTCTGGTCTGAAGGGCTGAGAGTGATGGGAGCTCCGCTATGTGTTAAGTGTTCGAACATCTATTGTTCGTTGGAATCCTTGGCTGTTCGGATCGTTGGAGCGTGTTTCAGTTGTCGTCTGATTTTTCTTCCCATTGGGAGAGAGCGCATCCCCTTTTATAGATGAAGGGGACAGCCTTTACAAGTGAGTGAGTGAGAGAGAGAGAGAGTTCATATACTACTAAGTCTTGTTGCCCATGTCATCGGGTACAAGATGATGGTAAGCGCCCATAACACTGTTTGTGTTAGACGCATGTGGGAGGTTTTACCGTATTCACCATGTATGGCAAATGACGGCGCCCACAACACTGTCGATGCCCAGAGGCATGTGGGGGGTTTTTAATGTGTTTGCCTGGTATGGGAATTGATGGCGCCCACAACACTTTACGGCAAATTATCGGCGCCCACAACATTGTTTGGGTTCTGACATGCTTGGAAGGTTATAGGGCACCCTTCTGACATGTCCTGTCTGTACTGTCCTATAGGTGTACAGGGTATGGTCCTTGGTTTTGTGGTTTGACTTGAGCGTCCTGCTTTATTTGCTCTGCTAGTTTCCTAGTCCTCACTGAGCGAGCGTCCTCGGTCGGTTGGTCCTAGTCGGCTCTAACTACGCCAGTCAGAGAAGAGCTGTAAGCAGAGATTCAGTGTATCCTTGGTCAGAGACGTGGGTCAGAGTCGAAAGCGTTGTTGGCCAGGCCTTCCGGTTGGAGAGGCGGGCCAGAGTCGAAAGCGAGGCCTTCTAGTCAAAGAGGCTGGCCAGAGTTGAAAGCAGGTGTCGTTCCTCCTTGGCTAGGCCTTCTGGTCAGACATTGGCTTGCCCTTCTAGCCTATCGTTAGGTTTTTTGGCCAGCCCAAGAGTTACGCGTTGTTCACAACATCGTCTTCTGGGCCAAGCTTTTGCTGGGAAGCAGGTCCATGTGGGACCCTGAGTTTATGAACCTAACAAATAAGCTTGCGAATATTAGGTACATCCTGCCTACACTATCCTCCATGACGATATAAGTAATAGATGTGGGCTCGTATCATGATGTTGCAGGCTTCTGTGCAAGTGTTGCTCAAATCGACCAAAATGATGTGGTAAAGTCGAAGTCGAACTCATAGCTTATATTCAGATTTGTTGTTATTCGAAAGCTTCATTCTCATATCCATTTTTTGTGCCAACAATTATAGGTTGAGGACTATGACTTAACCTATGCAGGTTGTAGCTTTGAAGCCATTCTAAACCAGACAATGTATGCATTGGGTTTTGATTGGACATATGCCGATGAATAGCCAACACTCACTACGGAAGGATTTCAGGAAAAGCTGATTATGACTAAGTGGGGATCATCTGACCCACCGACTTCTTGACCACCGCTTATCATCTTTAGTAGACCCTGTGCTCATACTTTTGAAGCAAGAGAGAGTGCACTACTTAATGTGTTGCTCTACATCAATAATATTTCTGGATACAAAATCAGTGACCTATATTTCACCGAGTACATAATACAACGTAGTCAAACTTGGCGGTGATCTACTTGCGCTTGGATGAACTTGGTGTGTAATTGAACTTTGGGGTTGGACATCTAGTTTATTGTAATGACTTGTTTTAAATTATTATGGTTTGTATGAACTTGATGAATGGGGATGATCATTGTAATATATAAGCTCTTAATTAGTTCCTTTCTTATGTATGGATGACGTACAATAGTATAGCACAGAATACATGTACAAAAACTATTTGAAAGAAAAACAAATTGAATGGAAAGAAACTATAAAAGAAAAGAAAAGAAAAAGAAAACAAAAAAGGTGATATTTAGTTATACCAACCGGGACGGGAGGTGACCGCCCTCGGGATCGGCCTGGAGCCCCCTTTAGTCATGGTTGGTATAAGTAACCGAGACTAAAAGGCCCTGATTCAATCCTGGTTAGACAGCCCAGGACTAAAGGGCGGGCCTTTAGTCCTGGATTGGTAGTCCCGGTTGGGAAACCGGGACTAGTGGGGGTTTCCCAAGCGGGACTGGAACCCCCCTAGTGTATTAAAGGCACAAGTAATATACAACACAATTGCATTAATAATAAGTATATATAGAAAGTTAAAAAGAAGCAATTAATCCACTTCTCTATATATGGGAATGTTTGGTATAACTTTCCTAAGAAGCTGCATAAATAGCAGAAAAGTGTTGTCAGCATGAACTAGTCTAACACAACTTCTACATTTTAATTAGTACAAATGGGGGTTACGCGGAAAAGTGAGTCTGAAAAAGGTATAGAAAAGGGTGATGTTTGGCTTATAGTTCCAGTTTAGTTTGACAACGTAACACCTCTGGTGTTACGGGCTTGCTAAGCACCGAGATTATGGCCTGAGAGATAGATCTAATAATATAGTGAGTTTGTTTACTTAGCGTAAAGAGATGGTGATAAAAAAACTCCTAACAAAAAAGAATAGAATGAGTTGTGTTAATTGTTGGCATGAAAACAATTTCTACGAACAGCGACCCATTTATAACTAGAGTATAGTATGGAAATAAAGATTTGAGGGCGAGTTACGTAGCTGGGCATGTAATTTTAAATCTTGGAGAATAATAATGTCAGCTAGTATTTTTGGGAAGCTTGGAAATCAAATTAAAATTAAATCCACTCTTCACGGTTAAGTCGGCAAACAAATGATTTACGTTTAAAGTGCCATCTTTGGTAAATTATGTAGTGGAACATACTTAAATAGTGCTTTAATATTTTATTCCTATGAGTTAGTACGAAGTATGGACTAGGTCATGACATGTTATCAAGTTGAAATTGACAAAGTTCCGGCCTTTTAAAAATTCAATCATAAGTGTTAATGGTTGTTTAGTTCAAGCGGGACTCTCGTCCATTCTAAGTCTATAACGATAATCGACAATGTCATTTTGACATTTAAATCCCAACAAAAATAATTAAGCAATTTTTATATGTTGGAGCACTATTGGTTGCCCCAAGGTGAGCACTTGAGAATGGTGTAGGTTATAGTTGTGTTGAGTGTCACATGGATCTCGAAAAAAATTGCCTAAGTTCATTAGAACGCGTTGCGAGCTCTGTGTGAACGCTCTGTCGTGGACTGGAACTTTGAGGACGAACTCATCTTGGCACGCATGTATCTTCCTCTCGGGTGGCCCTTTTGTTGTGTGGATTAATCCGTTAGATAGCTGATAAGATCAACTTTAGAGTCATGGAATTAGTTGGACCTCAATTGTGGTCGTTAGCAATTTTTGTGTCGCTTTAAAAAAGCGTGCTCATCAGCGTTTGGTCGCTGGCTCCGTAGGCATGGACACCATGTGCACGCTGTCGTGGCCAGCCATTCCTGGCTAGGGTCGTGCCATGGTTAGCCTTGGGCACTGACGGCCGCTCGTTAGGCTGGGGGTGGTCTAGGTCGCCTCCGTGAGCCACTGCGCTGATTGGCTGTCGTGGCGTGGCCGTCGCGAGCGCAACAGTGGTCTATAACGTTGTCACGCAGTCACCAGAGCGACGTGATGCCCGTCTGACCTCTTGAACCACCTACCTAGCCAAGAACCTGGATATCACGGGCATCTGCAGCATCGCGACAACGTGCTGCTGCATGCACATGGCCGCATGTGGGCACGCCTTAATGGCTATGTCCGGTCGTGGGCCACTGCACCAATGTTCGCAATATTAACGTGTGGTCGTGGCACCTCGGCTCAATTCGGCGTCCTTATAGTAAGGCCTCGTAAGCAATTAGCGGTTCTGACCATGCAAGTCTCCTCCGATGCCCTCCCTCGCATCAATTTGGAGTCTAGCTCACCATGGCCATGTCGTCGCCATGACCGGAAGCGGGGAAGAAAGGTAGGGGCGAAGCAGTAGCAGTTCATTTGATTGTGCCCACGAGCTTGCCCTGACTTCCTTGTGTCAGTGCTTGCCCTTGGGCAGTTGAGGGATCCATCGGAGGGGGGAAGCTGATGCGGCCATGCCACCATAGAGCCATGCCATCTCCACCACGTGCACGTGGCTAGACCTGCTCGGGCTGCCCCCGCTCCCACCGTCACTGCTGACTGGCTTGGGGTAATCTACTGTTGCTCTCACCTCTTTCGGTTGTCTTCATCATCGCTCTTGCTCGTTGAAGTAGCCCCACTGTCATCGTGCACCATACTAATTCAACCGCCACCATGGTCGGCTAACTGCAGCGTTCCTTCGAGTTTCCAACCGCCGCCCAGTGCAGCCGTTTTAGTTTGGGAGCGTGATCGACCCTCGGGGTGGGTCTGCGCAAGCCCTAGAGGGCCGGCATGACTGGGCCATGCCGGTCAAAACCGTGCCATCGCGCGCGGGCACGTCGAGGGCTATCCCTTTGCAAAGATAGGATGTTCTAAAGACCCCGTGCAAAAGTTGAGTCTCTAGCAATAGTGCCAAGCAGTGTAACCTAATTATATAGTAGTGCGGGCCCATTTCTGCAAAACTGCCGCGCGCACGGTCTCCCCCGTCTAGGCCATTGCTGGGCCAGCCGCAGCACGCACGCCGAGTTCGCGTTGGGCTGTTGGGTCGAATAGGTGGTTGTCAACTCTTCTTCTTTTCCAAAGCATTTTCTGATTTAATTGTTAGAGGCAAACTTGTAAATTCAAAATAAAACCTTACAGGAATCCAAAAATTGCAAAACTTATTTTTTTAGGTTCTTAAAATCATGATCTATCTTCTAGTGTATTTTATTCACATAGTTTTATAGAATTTTCAAGAGTAATCTAATTAATTCAAGATGCTTAATATTGTTAAAACATAAACTTGTAGGAATTGTTGTGATGAATTGGTAATAGCATTGGCTCTGGAATTTTTACAGTAGATACCTAACAATATTAGGTGCTCACTGTAATTTTTGTAGCTCCATAATAATTAGTTTGCTAAGGTAGCTAAATGAGCCCTAGTTCATAAATATACGTTTAAATCAATAAACTGCCGAAACATCTAGGGATTTTATAACTAAAACATTGTGGGAAATTAGTGCCTAGTTCGACAACGTGGATACGTGGCCTAGTACATTAATTGTCAGAGCTGGCTCGTTAGCTTGAGAGGCGTAATCCTATTTTAAGAGTTGCGATTGCCGTTGAATATTTACATCCCTGCGTTGCATCTACGTATTTCATAATAGGAGCGATGTTGGGTCGCGGAGTCGTCTGGAGTAGCAGAAGCAGATGGTGACTTGATGATCATGCCATCATGATGAAAATCTAACTTGGTTTTATTTTTCCTATGCAAGCCCCAGTGTATAACCCATATTATTCTGCATTTTATTTTATGCTTGTGCATTAAGTTTAAGGAGTTGAATGAAACCCACTTGCATATATATATCCTTATCCTATGAGTCTTACGAGTATGGCATGATCGTATAGATTGCTATGCTACAGGACTCCGGTAGAAGTCGAGTGATTATCTATCACTCGCGAGAGATAGGAAAGATATTATTGTTGTTATTATATTACTATCACATGGAATATATATGAATGATAATTGGAGACCGGGTGGAATGGTACTTTGGATCTGGACTTAGTTTGGCATTCGAGCAAGGCTCGGATTGCACTTTGTTTCGCCCATGACGGTTAAGGACCAGCCGTTGCATTGGGTTCTAAGCATGTCACAGACTTATTATCTTGAGCACATACTTGTTTATGGGAGCAGGAAAGGCTCATTGCTCTCTTGTCGTGGGTTCTAGCTCTTTCTGGACCGACTGATTGGAGGCAGAGATGGTGGAGGTCTAAGCACCACACTGAGTTCGAGACTCAGGTGTGGGGGCTTGGAGTCCAAGTTTGGACGGGGACCTAGACCCCTTGATAGGAGAGTGGTGGGTTGGTCCTACTTGTGCCTAGGGTACAAGCAGGGCGTGTGTTTTGGGGTACCCAGCTGGGCACATTGATTCATGAATCGCCAGGTAATCCGATATGACTTGTCTATAATCTAGCACCATAGTAAGAACTAGAATATAAAAGATGGAAAATGGTTTTGATTGCTTACCACATGCTTGAAAGTAGCATAGGTGCTTACATAGAATGGTAGTTAATAAACTAATGGTGACTGCTAATAAAATTGAATATAAGGACGCACGCTTAGTAATGCTTCCTGCAGATGCAATAACCCACAAGCCAGATAGCCTTGCATATCCTTAAAGTCTTTTCTTTCCTCCTGACGGATAAGTCTTGTGAAGTACAATTGAGTACTCAGGGTTTGTTCTACCCTATTGTAGGTGACACGAACATGTGGAGCTAACACTTATGTGTGGAAACCTCCTAGTGGGCTCAGCGAGGATTTCCTTAACGTTGCGGACATAGAGTTTATTTGAAACTTCCACCCAAAATGTTTTCCAATGGAAAAACTTATAACCTGTTATGATGGATATAACGGATCATCATGTTAGGGTTTAACTTGTCATTAAATGATTTTATCTCCGCTGAAACTCTGATAACATGGTTATTTTCCGCTATTATAAAAAATAAATATTATACTCTAATGTTGCATGGAAAGTGATGCAAGAAATGACTTAAGAATGTTATAAGCTTTATTCTCTCATTTGTGATCCTGATGGAAAAATGTGGATTTTTGGGTTCTCCCTTGGGGTGTACTCGACATAACTATGCAATTTAGTGTCCTCCCTTGAGTACTTTGTGTCTAATGGAAGACAAGTACCCCTGGAAGGCATTAGATTAGGTGGTTCTGCCACAGACCATAAGCATCATATAATCTATACCAAATAGACACTATATCCCACATCTAGTCATCTAACACACATGTATGAAGTAATTATTTACAAATTCTTGAAATAGACTAAAAATCTAAGATATATAAGCATGTTGTTGACAAATGAACATGGGATACTTGGTCACATAGGGTGGCCCTTATATTTTGGGCTTTTGTAGGAAACCAAGAGTGAAATTTGGTACCCATGCCCACATCATGGCGGTGCGGCACCTGTGGGTTCAACTGCCATCCTTATCTCTAGGCCATATAGTGGATTCAAGTGGAACAAGACCAGCAATAGAATTGCTAATAGAATCAATTCTTAGAATGGACCATTTTTTTAATATTGGCTTTTGGAGATAGAATTCATGATACAAGATGAAACCAACATGACCACACAAATATAGATGCATGTAATCATGATTACTCTAGCATAGGGTCCACATAATTGTTATGATAAATGTAAACACATCAATGGATGGGACAACCAACAATTTTTGCTAGTGCGCAAGGTTCTTGTCACATGGATGCTAGGTGGTGCACTTGGAAAATCAAACACGTCAAAGGATACAATCAAAGAGAAAAAGAGGTACATAAAGATATAAGAGGGTTTAGAGTGTCATATGTGGTAGTAAGACAACTTTGTTTCTCTTTGTATATAGTACTAGCAGAGTCTAAATTTAGTAGTTGGCCAAGAGTCTATATTATTTACAGGTTTTATGATGAGCACTACGCTTAGCTAGTACTAAATATAAAATTAAAAACTTGGGACATCAAAGAAAAGAAGCCACGGAATCTAGATTTGAGAAAGATTATGGTATATATAAATCTCCCTAATCACATAGTGTTCAGACAGAGGGGCTGCTATAGCCTCAATTCAAGCTAAAGAACAAACATCATATTGAGAGGTGGCGTCCCGCATCATGCAATTTAGGCACCAGAGAATTCAATGTTGAAGGGGAAAACAAATGGAGAAGAACCAAAGTTTCAACTAAGGACACTCCGTTATGTGAGGTATGTCATAGAATTAATCTGGTATTAGAGATGCATTCTGACAAAGCATCTTGCGGTGTTGTTTCCCATTCGTTCTAAATCTTCACAAAGAGGAATTGAATACAACATTGTGCAGTGGTATACCACATTGTACAATGTTTAAAATTTTATGTATCCCTATCTCTGTCAGGTAGTTTTTGGAGTTGACTCTACAATTAACAAATATCACCACACACACACAGTCGGTTTGAAGGTTGCTAGAGCTATTGGACATACACCCACATATATGTTTGCCCTTGCCACCAAGTGAAGAGATCAAAGATCAAAGCAGTTATTAGTATAAGGATAAAGATCATTGGTCCAAATTAAGCCTAGTGTGCATCTTGAATCTTATGTGGGAGGAGGGTGTTCAAGGAGTTCTAGGGCTAAGATACCTTAAAAGTGTTGCCATGCCTTGTTTGCATCTCTCTACATATTTATTTTGGTATTCTCTTATCACACTTACTTGTTATTAGAGTAGAGTCATGAAAAACTTTAGTGCACATCTAGGTTGTGGAGGTTTTTACTTTCTTAAGTTACACTTGGCTTGTTTTATGTGCATATATAGCAAGAAACTATTGAAAGATGACCACACCACTCCTCACTATATTATCTAAAAGATTATGTTTAGTACAACATGTAACCATGCAAAGCTAATAGTGAAGTGTTCTTATGGGTATATACTGCATAACACACGTTTTGCATTAGAGTATATGAAATGTGCCTTGTATTGATGAAACAAATAGAGTAAAATACATGTGCAGTCCTGAAACTTGTTCTGAGGGTTATACAATAGGTTCCTAAACTCTTAAAATGCATTTTCAGATTTCTAAACTTATCATGTCTGTTATTTAGGTCCCAAATTCTTGAAATGCAATTTCCAATTCCTGGTATTTGTCCTAGAGTGTTATTTTAGTTTAGATGCCCCTGACCCGCTCCACACCTTGACATTGAATGCCATAGTGGATCCCCTTGACTCAAGTCTTGACCATTGGATGCCACATGATGTGAGGGTAGGCCCCACATAGGTCCAGCTCTAGGGGGGGTCGAGCAAGGCCACCACTCCGAGTCCTAAGTATCTCAGGCCTCTCCAAGATACATGCAAAGTATAGTATAGACTTTTCTATAGGTACATATAGAAGTATGTTTGAATCTTTAAAATGTTTGGGTCGACCCTTTTTTTTGTCTAAATGTCATTTTGACAAATAAGGGATTAGAAAAAGTGACATTTTGAGAGTTTAAAATCTATATGACACCCTAGGATGAGTTTGAAGACCTAAAAATACATTTTGAAAGTTCGAGGGCCTACATAACACTAGAACAAACTCAACCAAAATATATGCCACGTCATTTTAGGAATAAAATAACGAGAGTAGGTTTTATAATTCCTTATTCAAACACTGCCATCGTGTTAATTCAAAACCTCTCCCGATCAAATCATGTGCGCACTTTCCTGCTTGGTGCGTTGATTGGACGTTACTGTACATCTTTTGTACGTTCATGGGTGTTTGTCGTGAGATGTGGTTTGTGGATGTGTTTTCGTTAAATGACGATAGACAGAAATCGATACTCAAGTTGATCATAATAATTCATAATATCTAAATAAATTCTAGAATAATACCCACTGCTGGGGCCAGGCTGTCACTTATATATACTTGAACCAAATTAAACAAGGTTTGAAATGGCCAACTAAACAAACTGTACACGTACTTGACATTTGTAGATGCCGGAGTCAGCCTGTGTACTTTCATTATTTCCGCTATCTATTTTAAATTTTCAAGTGGCAGGCAACGTTTATTAACAACAACAAGATGTTTATTGTGTAGTACAGTAGTACTCTGTTCATTCTAGTTTATAGGTTGTTTTGGCGTTTCTAGATACACAACTTTTATTGTATATCTAGATGTATAATAAAAAGTTATGCACCTAAAAAGATCAAAACGACCTATACATAATTTAGGACAAAGGGTGACGGTAACTTTGTCAATTTCAATGATAGTTCCGTAGTTGATTGTTGCAGCGGCTGTAGCTGCTCTTTGTCTCACAGACTCCAACAACAGCTGCTTTTACAAGCAGCCGAACAGGTGTTCAGAGACGGTGTACATGCATATATTGTCATGCGTGTAGTGTATAAAAAAGATCCTTATACTATCTCTTTTTTTTCTTTTTAAGATTATGACCTTTTCCCAATAACCAATAATTTTACAATTGATTTTCATAATGATAACTAGAAGTCGAACTATTCCATTCCGCACGATCACGTATGTTCTCCAAGGGGAACAAAGGATTTTGGACCGGGCGGAGATTCTAGTGCTGGCAAGAGCAACTTTTTTCTTCTTTTTTTTTTTTTTGGTGCGAAGAGCAAGAAAATGTCAAATTTCAGAAACAATGAACAAGCTGCAATCACGGAGTCTAATAAATCGAATGAGTATATCAGCGATTATTCATGCATAGGTAGCACTGAGCTCGCCGATGCCGGATGAGGCGCCGGTGATGAGCACGACCTTGCCTCTCAGGTCCTTCTTCCTCAGCGGTTTCACGAACGCCCACGTGAACAGCTTCACCGGTATAGAGAAAGGGATGTATATCAAGATGATAATTGCGGTAGAGATATGCATCACCAGGCTATGGAAAAGAAGATAAAGATCCATGAGGGACAGGGAGGGAGAGATAGATGGTGATGATGCCGTGCGTTTGCCCGGTCTCTCCTTGCAAAAGCGTGTGATTTATGCACACACTAGGAGCTGTAGTACTTAAAACTGGAGCGTGATTACCTCGTCGTGCCGAGTCCGGACAGCTTGGATACGCAGGATGTCATGTACGCCATGTTCGTTTGGGTTTGTTTGGCTTATAAGCCGTATTTTTTCAGTCAACAAACAGTATTTTTCTCTCACATCAAATCAGCCAACAGTACTTTCAACTATAACTTATCAGCCAAACAGGCCCAAACGAACAGGGCGGTAGACCTCGGCCGGTGGCCAAGCACTGGACGACTGGACCTGTTCAAATTATAAATTTTGACGGCAAAGTCGCCGTGTAAAACAGCTTGGCCAGCAAGACGGCTTGTACATGAGGTATTCTCGTGCAGTTTCAGATTATAAATATTTTTAGCTTGGTTCTAAATCAGATTTATCGATCTAAGTTCAACCAAACTTCTTCACAAAAAATGCAAGCAAACTAATAGGAAAATATATCAAATAAGCGAAAAATCAAAATATATTTCATAGGTTAACGAATCTTCTTTGATGTTGCATTTTTTAGTAAATTTGATCAAAATTAGAGAAAATTGACTTAAAGTAAAATTAAAACAACTTACATTTTAAAACTGAAGGAGTATACAGGAGATAAGTACATTGATAGCTTTTTATAGGTGGTCATAGATGGTTTAATTTGGCAAGTAGGAATAGCGTGGGTCAACCAGTTTAGACGGTCTCTATCAATAATGATCAAGCTTTCACATCATAGATTGGTTAAGTAGATGAATGTGAATGATTATATCAAGAGGTTTAAAGGCACTTAAAAATTGCTTCAATCTGTTTATTACAACAATATATATTTTGATCTAGCTTTGAAGGGCTTGCGTTCTTTTAGTAAGGAAAGATTAGAAGACTATGATTTCTTTGGTCAAGTGTATAAACGAGCTTTGTCCATAGAAGGTCGAACTAAAGAAAGCAAGGAAGGTCATTGAACATTTCATCTACTTTGCTGGTATAAACCTGCATTGCATGCCTTTCCACAGCCCATACTCGCTTGTTGACCCTCACTTCCTACAGTGCAATAAAATTGTGATAGTTTAGCATGCATTGTTATAGTGGAAACACAATGGATCAATTTGTTTGTGAATGTAATGGCATGAGCTCTGGTATAGTATGATGTGATATTACCTGCTATGTTTCATGCTCAGCCCTTTCTTCTTCGGCATATCTTTGGAACTACTACTTGTTTAGGTTTGCAGCGAACCTGTTCATTGAACTATTTCGTGGTACGACAGTTTTCAACATATGAGTGGCGTTTTTCTGATCTTTGTGTGCTAGTCATTCTTGCACAGAATTTTCCCCTATTGTAGCAGTTAGCCCACCGCTTCCCCTTGTCATAAGACCTCACCATGTAATGGTGTGATTGGAGCTTGTACTTCTCCAGCAACGATTTCCATGCTTGTTCGAACTCATCAATAGTAAGCATTTCTATGATGACGCGGTGGAATTCATCTTTGAAGGCACATCTGAAGACTGGACCTAATTCGGTCCTCGCATCTCTAAACACATGCCACCTGCACCATAAGTGTGCTGTTTCCAGGCATAACAATTTTCAAAGCTATCTCCATGGCTCTGCATTGGTCTGAAATAAATAATCATATTGTCATATTTTTTGTGGAGATGTGCAGATAGTATGATTAGAAAACCTGCCGTGTTCTTTCTAAAAAAAACATTTTTTTTCTGAATGCGGCTATTACCTGTTAGTATAGTTTGTGGGTGGACACCACCCAATAATGTCAAGAATTCCCTAAATACTGACTCTAAGCTTTCCGCTGTCTCGTCCCTCATCAATACCCCAGCAAGAATAGTGCTCTGGAAATGGTTATTGACCCCAACGAACAGGCCAGGCATCTTTTATATCTGTGCAGTAAGTAGTGTCAAATGTCACAATATCACCAAAGCAGCTATAGTTGCCTCTGCTTCTACCTGGTGCCCACATCCGTGTCTTTATTTGGTCCTTCTTATCAAGATCCACACTGAATTGAAATCCGGAATCCTCAGAATGCATGTGCCTAAATAGTTCCAAAGTCTTCTTTATATCATGATCCCGCTGTTCCCTTGCAATCTGTGCACAGCTAGTTCTCAGTGACCTCCTAATGAAAGCAATGTTGTCCATACTGCCGAACATGCTACCCATTATGCAATGTACTTTACTGAGTGAGATATTGTTTTCCCGTAGATATTTTATCATGTCCCTTGTTGCCTGATCTATGTCTCCATGGGAGTTCCATTCTTTTTTCTCTTGATCTGTTGCTGATAACTCATGGTTATGTTTTTTTATAAATGTTAATATGAACGGTAACTGTAACACCCTCGGTGTTACGCCGCCCTAAATAAATTACTAAACCATACCATGAGTATCAGGTTTATGCGATAACGCATGTGGTGAAATGTGTGGATAAAATTTTTAACCTAAGATGATCAGTAAAAACTGTTAAATGAGAAGCTATTCAATAATGCATGTATATAGTAGGGCTTAAAACCAATTTTTATTGAACAAAAATACTATGGAACATATATGTGGCACTTAAATAAAGTTTAGAATATGAACTTGGTAGATGACAATGAAATCCTTGTTGTTGAAAAACAACACTGCTAGCTAATATTTTTAATAGCCTAGAAATGCAATTTGGAATCAAGTTCAGCTTAAAAAAACTTAGAATATTTTCAAGTATGTTGACAGCTAGACAATGCTATGGTTGGTAATTTATTTTATGAAATCGAGTTAAAAAGTGGTGTCGTGTTTTAGCTCGGGTTGGTAGCCTCATATCCCCTCTAAAGCATGGTGAAGATGGTTTAGGTTCCAGAGTAACTGTTTAGTTTTTATAGGCGCTTTAAAATTCGTGCAAGACATGATTTCGGGCTAATTCACCAGGTGAGCGCGGTCACCATGCCTCGGGGGCGCGAGTCGCCACGCCAGCTCGCTCTGTGCGCGCACGCGCGCTACCGCGCATGTCCGGCTGCGACTGCCCTGGCCTAGCCGCCACTGGCTCTGCCACGTGGAGCCGTTGTTGCTGCTCGCACAGTCGGGCGGCGCTGCAGCCTGCCTCGCCACGCTGCCACACCGTCGACCCGTGTCGTTCCGCAACGCAGCCGCTATCGGTGTTGTCGCATCACCGTCGCGTCCACTCCTGTCCCCTATGCCTATAGCCCACTGCTGGCCCGGTTAGATGCCGCGCGCACGTGGCCGAGCTCGCCGTCGCCTTGCCATTAATGGCACTGCACCCGCATGGGTCATGCCGGTCGATGGATGCACGCGCCTGTCCGATTTGCGTCTGCGCACGTAACACCTAGATCACGCCGACCATGTCCCGCCAAGGAGAGACTGAGACAAGCCCACTTGTCGCCTGGTCTCTCTCTCCCTCTGCTACCGCCATCAGCTGCGCCATCAAATTGGCCACCGAGTGATCGCTTCCATTTAATTCAGCACGTCTGTGGCTTCACCATCAAGTTCTCTCATTGCCCGACCCCACCCAGCCATGAAGAAGGCACTGCCAAGCTCCAATTTGGCGCTTTTTCCGTCGTCGTGCCGATAAGGCCACGTCCGACCGTGGACAAGGGTAGCCTTCCTACCGTCCCTCCCGAGCCAATTCACGTGCACCACTAGCTTCGCCTTGCCTCCCTCTCCACCTTGCGCACGCTAGTGGAACCGCTACCACCTCCTCCTCGTCGCTGATGTGACCACGCCACCGCGGTGCGCTGCCGCACGGCTCGATCACATTTGGCCACACCTCCTCCGCCATCCTCCACCCCAACCATCACCTCAGCTAGGTCCATGGTAGTCTACTGATGCTCCCTCGCTAGCCAGTTATATTCTTAGGTGCTTTGGTTTATCGGGCAGCCGCGCCACCGTCGCGGACGGCCGTGCGCAGCCGCAGCTGGCTCCAGTGAGTCCCGCCACTCCGTGTTGCTGCTTAGCGTAGCCGCTTGGGTCGGGCATGGTGCCGACCTGATAGGTAGGTCGGCGCATGTCCTAGGTGGCCGGTGCGACCGTGTTGTGTCGTCGTTCGCCGCACCACCATGCACTAAGCCGTCCAGGGTGCGCACGGGTGAATTAGAGAAAGGACGGGGGTTTAAGTGAGAAGGTTTGAGGGAGAGGGAAACAGTGTTAGCACTTAATTGTGATTTGGGAGAAGTGCGAGGTCTCTTTTGCAAAAGCGCCAAAGCGCGCGGGAATCCCCTGCCGCAGGCCGCCTCGCCAGCGGGGCGACCTCGTGTGGGCCGCGCTAGCGGGCTGCTACACACGCTGCGTCGTGTGGGCCGCGCGGGAGATTGGTTTTTCTTTTTCTAGGAATTAGTGAATGGTTTTCTAATTTAATTTCTGAACCGATCTTTGGTAATTAATATAAAATCATGTAGGTGTCTAAAATTTGTGAAACAAATTTTGTTAGGTTCCTAAAATTATGATCTATCCGTTGGTGTATTTAGTTCATATTTATATGTGTTGACACTAGAAGCTATTAAATCATTTGAAAGTGCTTCATATTATTGAGTTAATCATTGTAGGAATTTTTATGGTAAATTGGTGATAGCTTTAGTCCTGAAATATTTATGATAGCTTCATTGTATTATTATATGCTCACTGTAATTTTTGTGGCCTTAGAATAGACTAAGCATGGGATTGTTAAATGTTCTTTGTTTCAAAATACATTAAATCTTTAGTTGAAATAAAGATATACCCTTAATTTGCAAAGCTAAGTGTTTGTTAGTGAACCCAATATTTTGCTTGGTGAAGATGATAGTTAGCTTAGTGTCTTAGTCATTAGAGCTAGCTTAGTAGCTTGATATGTGTATTCTTATTTTAAGAGTTGCTGTTGTCTAAATACTAAATAGCTTCATTACTATAATCGCATGAGTCGGATGATATTGTGACCACCGGTGAGCACGAGTTCGAGGAGGAGATTCTCGTGTAGGAGGAGGTCCTAGAGCCGCCACTGACTGACTCAGCTGACACCGTACGTGCCCAAGGCAAGCCCCGGTGCATAACCTCTATTTTATAATTCACCGTATATATATGTGTTGTGCATCTATGTTACAGGAATTTTGTGAAAACCACATGCATAAATATACTTATCCTAAGAGTCTTACTAGTGCAGGTTCGAGTAGATGCTATGTTTAGGTCATCGGTAGAGTGAGTAACCTGCCGTTGCTCATAATAGAAGATTATTATTACTCTCATAATAAAATGATGAAAAGAAAATAGAGATCGGGTAGAGATATGGCATGGAATATTGGTGGGTGTAACAAGTTGTGTTCTGCGGCCAACAGAGGTTAACTTGGTTACACTGTTTTCCTTGTCCGTGTCGATTGAGGACCGTCCGTTGCTATGGATGGTAGTCAGATCATAGACTTATTATCCTATGCACATACTTACTTATAGGAGCGGGAAGGCTCGTTGCGCTCTTGTCGTGGGTTCTGGCTCTTTCTGGACCGACTGATTGGAGGCAGGGAAAGGTGAAGGTCTAAGCACCATACCGAGACCGGGTCTCAAGTGTGGGGGCTTAGAGTCCAAGTTTGGACGGGGACCTAGACCCCTCGACAGGCGTGGAGTGGGTTGGTCTCGTTTGTACCTAGGGTATAAACGGGGCGTGTGTTTCGGGGTACCCAGCTGAGATACATTGGTTCACGAATCGTCATTTCTGTGAGACAGTACGACTTGGTTATGATCTAGCACTGTAATAAGAACTGGAAAAGGAAAGATGGTAAATCACGACTTATAGTGAAAGTGTACAACCTTTGCAAAGTGTAAAACTAATATATCAGCCGTGCTCACTAATGGTTAATTGTTTATGCTATTAATTATTCATGCTTACCTGATCATGTATTTATGGGCTTGTGATAAACTTGTTGCCACCCAATTGCTAAAAGATGACTCATTAGAAGATAATCGTACTAAACCAGAGTCAGCCTTTTGAGCCTCATGAATCCCATGTTATATTTGTTGAGTACGACATGTACTTATGCTTGCTTTACTTTTCAAATATTTGGATGAAAATTCCGGATGGGTACCAGATTGCTAGAGTTTGGAGGAATTAGGCTTGTGATCAACCAGTCAGTTGTCCTTATGGATTTAGAGTCTTCGCCTGAAGATCGGAGTTGTCTTTTCGCTATTTGCTATCAAAGGTTATATTCTTTATACTAAGTACATTATATATTGAGCATTGTCTATTGATATTACCCTTATTTGTAGCTATATGTGATATTTGACTTCCTACGCTCACATATGGTATGTGGGTGCTACAAAGTGCTCAACCCTTGCTTGAAAGTGGAACAAGTGATTACCTAGAATGGTTAGTTAATGAAGTAACCATGATGCCAATAAAACTTGACTTAAGGACTTACTATTAGTAATGCTTTTCGCAAACAAAAAGAAAATAGCAAACCATACTGCCTATCATATCCTTGAGAGTCGGGAAGATATTCCCATTAGTCGGGTAAGTCTTGCTAGTACATTGTGTACTTTACCCTATTGTAGGTACAGCTTGAGGAGTATGGCTCTTGTGTGGAGGATACTTCTGGTGGGCACAGATGGATCCGTGTATTGTTTCAGCTAGATGATTATTACATTCTGCTGTTTCATTATCGCACTCTGAACTCTGGTATTGTAATAAATATTTTTCAAGACTCTATGTTGTAAGAAATAGATTAAGTGATGTAAGCTCACACTCATTATTAGATTCTGGCGGTAAAACATGGATTGTTTCGAGTTCTCCCTTGGGGTGGGCTCAACAGAACTGTTCGGTTTAGCCACTTCCGTTGTGCTTAGTGTCTAGTGTAAGACAAGCTCCTCCGAAAGTATGTTATTTTGGACGATTCTGCCATAGTAACGACCCAAGTTACCATACACTATAAACTCCCATTTTGGTCGCCCAAGTTCCTGTTAAATGGAATTCCCTAACAATCTCAAGTAGGTCACCCCTAAGCTTTAAATTGGATTCAAGAGTTATGAGATCAAGTTTCTAAGCTTGGTTAAGCAAATCCAGAGACTACTGGACAATCCGTCACTCATATCAGATCATCCGATAAAGATGTAGAGATAACCACCATGTTCGCTTGTTGGTTTCAGCCAGCCCAAACCAGTCAGCCAACAGTATTTTCCTCTCACAACAAACCAGCACCAGCCAGCCCAAACCAGCCTAGAAACCAACCAGCGAACAGGCCGAACAAATGGAGTGGGAAGTGAGTTGTTATTCATTATGGGGCATGGCCCACAAGTCAGCACGAGTGAGAGATATTTCCTGACCTCAGATCCTCAGCTTCATTCATCCTCTCCTCATTTCTCTCACACACTCTCTCCCTCTCTCTAGAAGGAAGAGCAAGGAGAGGGAAAGGATGAACTAGAGTGAGAAAGAGAAGAAGAGAAGAGGAGGAGAAGAAAAAGATAGAGAAGAGAATCAGGATGCTAGAAGGCAACAAGATCAGCCCTAGGCCAAGCACTTGACCTTCAACAACCTCTCATCTCATGGTTAGCTCAGGAGCTCTCTCCTCTCTTTACCTTGAGATAAATCCTCCAACCCTAATCTAAATGTTCTTTCTTACATAGATGGATCATGAGGATGGCTTGATGGAAAAGTACCCCAAGAGTAAGGATCAAGTATGCTATCCCTCAATCTCTCTTTATCTCTAGGATTTCTCTTGGTCAAGGAATCACTAGTTACACTAGCTAACCTAAGCCAAACCTAGCTACCTTGAGCCTAGCTAAGTCACCCAAGTTACCATAGAAATACCTAGCACATGCATGGATGCTTTTACCCAAGATCTAGATATGAATCCCCAAGCCCTCACCCAAGAACCCAAGATCATAGGTTCTGTCGTCCAATCGACGGAGTGTCCGTCGGTAGGACGGAGTATCTGGGACATTGACCGGGCAAACGCACCGAACCTTTCATGTGACACTTGGGTCAGATTAGGGAAAGTCGGAAGGCGTGAGGCAACCCTTACCCAGGCACGGGTATGGTGGTTAGTCTTGACTTTCGTGTGGGTACAGTTGTACACCTCTACAGAGTCTTGAAAGCTTAGAGTCCTTCGGGACGGAACTATTCGGTTGTTCTTTCTTTTTATACCCATGGTAGTATGAATGATTGTTTATGAGCACCTTGCTATAATGATAAATGCCTTTACTTCCATGTTGAGCATGGCATGACATATTATTAATGAACATCATTGCTTTCCGCACTCATACAAACGCATGATAATCACCTTATGCATTCACCAAATACTATATGTTGGAATTAAGTCCTGCGAATACGCAATGTACTCACGGTGCAGCCGTTAAGTTGTTTTGCAGGTACGTCGTAGACTATGTTGAGCAATAGCTCGCCCGCCGCTGCATATAGCATTTGGAATGGGCGTGACTCCAAGTGTACTACAAGTTAATTCCGGATTCTTTGATGGAGCGACTATGAGAGTGAACCTTAGTGGAGTAGAGACCGCGTCCACTGGATGGAGCGGGATGTAAAACTTGTAATGGGAAGTCTGGTTAATTTGTATATAATTGTATTAATTGAGTTCCATCTACTAGTTCGATGTTGGAATAATAATTGAAATACTATGTGCCACTCAACCTGATCTTAAAGAGGAGTTACTCCTGGGGTCTCGAAGTTGTTATTTCGACATCCTTGCGACATGATCCAACCATCTTCTTCTGTCCGGTGCAATCTAATCATCGCCTTGCAGTTGCATCCTTTCGTCTTTGTTTTCACACGCTTATCAAAACCATGCATGTGGAAAATTCAAAAGGAACACTTGTAAGATGTAAGAACACTTGCAGTTTACTTTTATCTTCTTTTTTTTGGGGGGGGGAGGGAGTTTACTTTTATCTTCTTGACTAGTATACATATCTAGCTTGTGATCGGGACTGGATTTTACATGGCATTATTTTACCTGTCTCTGGCAGACCAAGACCCACTTCCCATGAGTACAGGTTGTAAAACACAGATGCCTCTGCTTCTGAATCAAACTCTAGACCAACATATGGTTCAAACATAGTTCCTTCCCTTTTCTCACAATATCGCCTCATGGATCGTTCTACTGCTCCCATGTCCCGTGGCTTCCTGAATGCCTCCTGGTTGCACGGAGTTGGAACTCTCCTCCGGGAAAAAAAAGGCAAGCAAGTTCATGTAAAGTTTGGCATTGTTAGTAAACAAACAGTTTTTTAAATTCCTGGCTTGTAACTCAGAAAGTACCTTTTCTTCCATTCGAGTGTTTCTGTAGTTGTTTGTTTCTGAATGTCCTCAGTTCTTGCTGTTTCACTATAATCTATTTTCCTGATCAGATCTCCAGTAGAGTAAAACTTTTCCCAATCAACACATTCAAGATCTTTCTCACCTGTACTAAATGAAAATTCCACCACATTTGTTGTCGTTAGTTTCACTATATTCACAACTAGCTGCATCACTGCAGTCTTCATGCTCATTGTCCTCATCGCTCTCTAGATAACTGTCTTGTACACAGTTTTCTGCATCACGTAGTTGACATTCCAGGACACAACTTGCTGCACCTATTTGAAGGTCTTCTTGGTAATCCAATATGCTTATTGTACTACTGCTAAATCCATGCATTAACTCCTGTAGACTTGTGCAGTCGCCAATTCCTTCATGACAATAATACATTTTATTTGGTCATTATTCCATCTTGAGTATTTGTAGTCTATAGTATATATTTTGCATAGTAGACTTGAGGTTGGCATGACTGAATTATTCAGGTAATTCAGGTTGACAAATGTTTATCTTTTTTTTTCTTGCATTTAGTTTCAGCAAAAACGATTAAGCAAGTCATTTATAGTTCAATCCATGTTGTTGAATCGTAATACAGTATCCAAACTTAGATCTTAGTTCCCTACCAGCTGAGCAGGCATGTTTTTTATTTTGGACTTATGAAAGATATTTTTATCTAGATATTCGTAGGCATACTAGACTATCATTTCTCTATTCCATACAGATCTGAGATTGCTCGACAGTAACTAGGAAATATAGGAACCCACTTACTTGGAGATAGAGGATTCGCCATCATAGTCGACATTTGCATACACCGGATGGCATTCTTGTTGCAGTTTTCATGCACAATCCGTATGGTTTACTGTACTGAAATCTATACTTTCCGAAATGTAATCCAAACTTACAATCAAAGGTCTCAGAAATAACAATTTCCTTCTGTGCTTACCTGAACCTCCAATTCGGTAGCTGAACTAGTGGATCCTTGCCGAACATTTCCTGGTTCTTGTGGTGGGCGACACTGTTCTGCTTCGCCTTCGCTCCCTGGAGTTCCTCGCAATCTGTGGTTTTCTACATTGCACGTATCTACAGAGGCCTTCGGAAGCGCAGATTGGCTTCGTCTCGCCTCCAATTCCACGTCTTCCGCTCCTTCATCACTGCTCCTGGAGCCTTTTCCTGAATCGTTCCAGGACCTATCGACGCAGTGCGTCCGAATCCATCTGCTTTTGAGCTGCATTTGGGGTAGAAGGAAGTGTAGTGGGTTACGCCACTGTCGCAGCTCGGATGCTAGTTCTTCGCTTCACGTATAGACCTCTTTTCTGTTGCCTGCTCCTACTCCGGGACAACCGAAAGGTAAACATTTATCGCTCTGCCCTTGACTCAATCAAGCAGCACTGACCGCTATTCCCTAAGATAGCTAAGATCTCTAACACTGCGCCTAAGAGGCTAGCTTCCCTATAAAGAGAAATAAAGGCTTGATTTCCCCGTTCATAATACCTGTTAAGTAAGTATTGCCATCTCTATTCAGGTGTTTACTTCATCGTGGCTTGAAAAGAGCAGGGCTGAAAACAAGTCGTCTTCCGTAGTTTGACTATTAGGAGTCCTAAAAAGAGAAAGGGCATCCAAGACTAGAGTTGGCAAACCTTTGGCTAGTGAAAAAAGAAAGAAAATCCCCATTTAACAATGCCTGTTTTTTTAACGTTATAAACTTAGACCTTTTTCTTGGATCCAGCGAGCAGAAGTCTTTTCCTCGGCCATGTTCGGCTGACTGGCTGGCGGGTTGCCGGCTGGCCAGCCACCTCATAAAAACACTGTTCACGTCCTGCCAGAACAGTATTTTTCTCTTACAACAATCAGCCGGAACAATATTTTTCAATCCTGCCGAACAGGCCCCTTAGCATTGGTTTCATGGCTTAAAAGTACCGGTACTGTTTGAATGGATAAATTTAGATAAGGTGCCGTTATCCCGGGGGAGTGATTGCGGATCGGTTCCATGTCTCTTCCTAAGCTGGGCCAGCGACCATGCATTGGGCACAAATGAAGTATACAAGTGACCTCTTGCATTGATTTAGAGCCTCTTTGGCAAGGCTCCTGCAGGGGCTTCAGCTCCGGCTCCTGCAGGAGCTGTGCCAAACGCCTGTTTTGGAAAGGGCTCCGCATGGGGAGCCGGTCAAGAGCTGGAGTCATTTTTTGTCTGCGCAGGAGAAGCCTAAAAAACGAGCTTCGCACAGCTCCTTGCTGTGGGTTTACGTTATCTAGTGCGAATGAGCCGTTTTGCTAAACGTTTTCCAGAACGGCTTCAGCTCCTCTAGAAGAGCTGCTCTTTAGAGGAGCCAGAGCCGGAGCCATTTTTAGAGGAGCCAGAGCCCTGCTAAACAGGACCTTAACATGACTGATGCCAAGACTGTCTCAACGTCTATTGCTACTATTGAAGTGCTTAAATTATCAGATGGCTCGTCATCGGCTAATCCAAAATTATGCTCGTAAGACTGTCTCCAACGGCGTACCCAAACGCAAAAATGCGTGGTGCACAGTGTTTTTGGGTACCAAAACACGCCTCCAACGGAAGACCGAATCCAGATACCCATTCTGGGTACTCGGCGATTCGGTTGGCAAATCTGCGTCGCCGAAGAGAGACGACGCAAACAAAGCCGCGCGCTGCCACCTCCCTACCTTCCTCTCCCCTCCGCTTCCCCTTCCCCCTCCCCCACCTCGCAGGGAGCCGAAGCAATCGGAGCAAGAAGGCAGCGGCCGGCTCCTCCCACTCCCAGGCAGCAATGGATGCCGCCGAGGCGAGGAGCAGCAGCAGTGCGTCTTCCTCCGCGGAGTTCGAGTTCTGGCCACTCCACCCCAACCCCGCCGCCTCGCCCTCCTGCGCCGACGAGCTCTTCGCCGGCGGGGTGCTCCTCCCGCTCCCCGTTCTCCCACCGAAGCCGGCGTCCAGGAAAAGCAGTAGCGGCATCAGCCAAGGTGTGCTCGACGCGGAACCGGAGCCGCAGCCGGAGCCGGAGCTAGGGGAGGCGTCCCTTCTTGCGACCGTCGCGCCGCCGGCTCGACTCGGCGAGGCGGATCCGCGGCGGAGCGCGGCCGACGGGGCGAGGCGGGCTCGAGGCGAGGAGCGCCCGGAGCGGCGCGGCGTGGTGAGGCGGATTCGGGGAGGAGTGGAGTGGAGGAGGCGGGCCGCCGTGGGAGGAGTTGACGAAGGAGAGAGCACCGTCGGGCCCTGCCTGCGCCGGTGCGCCGCCACGCCGAGGGGCGCCCGCGCCCGGGCCCACCAGCGCCTCTGCGCCACGGATATTTTTTTGCGGGATCTGGGGCTCACCGTTGGAGAGGTCAAGAATGGGGTGTGTAGCTTTGTGTACTGTGTGTTACCTAAACAGTGAAATTGGTATCCGATTTGGGTTACGTTGTTGGAGTCAGTCTAAACTTTCTTATTTGCCCTTCGCGGTTGAATTGACTGAAATGTATTGCCTCTTCATTATTGAGCTCGAATCTTGACGCGAGCACATGGTACACGCCCAGGATAACTCGTGTGGCCGCAGGGACATTTGGGGCGCGTTTGCGACCCTGGCCCGACGGCCTGGCTGCGCCCTCCGCGTGCAGCTTCCCGTGTTTGCGAGCTAGGGCCCACCAGCGAGCCAGGGCCAAACGATGCAAATCGCACTCTCTCTCATGGCTCCCAGGAAACGCGACTTTCCTTCGTTTCTTCAGAGCCTGGCTCGTTGAAGCGCGTCTTGGGCTCGCGTGGGCTCGTGGTGGGGATGGAATCACCTCCGACTCCTTTCTCACCCACCGCGGCGGAGCGGCGCGTCCTGGTCGAGCGGCCTGCCGGTGGTGGCGGAGCGGCGCGTCGGGGATGAGGCAGAGGAGGATGAGGAGGTGGGGCCGGATGCGGAGGAGGTGTGGGCGAGGGGAGGTCGGAGGTGGAGCGGCGCAAGCAACTCGAGGCGGCGTCGTGTTCGCCGTCGTCGCGGGAGTCCTCGCGCTCGCCGTCGTGGGCGTGGCTCGCCGCTGGCGTCTTCGCGGGCGTCTTCGCCGTGGGCCTGGCGGCGCGAGCGGCCGCCGCGAGCAGCAGCAAGCGACGCGGCGCTGCGTGGCGACGCGAGCAGCAGCAACGACGTGGCGCGGCGCGACCGGTGGGCGCGAGCAGCAGCAACGGGAGCCTGGCCATCGTCGTGGATGACGCAGGCGACGCCGGCCACCACCACCCAGGCCATTGCAGCAACCTGCGCTTCGCCGTGCCCACCAGCTGCTCGACGAAATGCCTGTGAGGCCTTCTCTGGTGGTAAGGCTACCAACCCACACTTCTATGGTATAGGCACGCAAACACGTCCTGAATGTAGCCTAGTCCATTTCGTAGGTGGAGGCAGACGAGATGAGTTGCGACCGTTGAGGTCGGCCAAGGCCTGGGCGTCATGGGCGGGCCGAGCCGGCCGCAACCACCCTCGCGAACGCGCCCTTGGAAAATCCACTTCCGCGGCAAGCCTTCAACACTCGCGCCAAAACGCAGTCGCGGCGCCCAAACATCGCGCCAGAAAATTCCCGATGCCGTGCTGATATTGGGCCGAAGCCCAGGAGCAGAGCGTGGAGGCAGCGCACATGCTCTGGAGTCCTGGTCACCGTCGGATACAAGGGAACGACCAGATGCGCAGTGACGGTGGAGTAAAGTCATCCGGAACGACTGCAGCCTTACCTTTCGCCGCCGCCGCACCATCGCCCGAAACCCCAGCCCCCTTCGGCGCCACCGCTCGAATCCCAGCCCCCTTCGGCGCCACCGCGACCGTCGGAGTGGAGGCCATGGACGACGTGTGCGAGGGGAAGGACTTCTCCTTCCCGCAGCAGGAGGAGCGGGTGCTCGAGCTGTGGGCGAAGCTCGACGCCTTCCACGAGCAGCTCCGGCGCACGGAGGGCGGTGAGGAGTTCATCTTCTACGACGGCCCCCCCTTCGCCACGGGCCTGCCCCACTACGGCCACATACTCGCCGGCACCATCAAGGACGTGGTCACCCGGTACCAGTCGATGCGGGGCCGCCACGTCTCGCGACGCTTCGGGTGGGACTGTCACGGCCTCCCCGTCGAGTTTGAGATCGACAAGGCGCTCGGCATCACCAACCGGCAGCAGGTGTTCGACCTCGGCATCGGCAAGTACAACGAGACGTGCCGCAGCATCGTCACCAAGTACGTCTCCGAGTGGGAGGCCATGGTCACACGCACGGGGAGGTGGATTGACTTCAAGAACGACTACAAGACCATGGACATCAACTTCATGGAGAGCGTCTGGTGGGTGTTTGCGCAGCTCTGGGAGAAGGACCTCGTCTATAAGGGCTTCAAGGTCGCATCTCTAACCTCACTCATAGCTATTTTTCGAGTCTGTTGATTCTCGTAATTCTGAGTTGTACAAAGTTTGACAATCTTAGGATTCGATGGATTTAGTTTGACAAGCTTTCAGCGAACTAGCAGGAACCCCGCGCTATTGCGCGGGCTAGTAAGCTCTAACACATAAGTTTTGTCATAAGAAACAGTAGAATCCATTAGATGACGGTGTTCTTGAATATTGGCACCTCTGAGATTTAATCACATTGCACAATGTTGTCATAACAAAATACAATGTGGTTGTTCCAAACTAAAGACACTTCTTTACTTCTTGCTCATGCTTAGAATATCTGGAATATGTTGTAAGTAAAACATCTGGGAAGCTGAAGGCACTGTAGTAGAAAAGGATAAGGCATAAGATAAATGTCAATTAGCAAACAATAAGCACATAAGAATGAGACGGCAATGGTGACAAAACTATGCAACCTGCAGCTCACTACTGTGGCATCGAGAAAATGATGGTTGACGACATCCCGGATAGAGGTTGGGGATGCAGGGAGTGGGTTCGGGTGAAGAGGACAGGTCCGGTTGAGGTAGCATGTAGCAGAGGGCTGTAAACAATTTTGTAAAAAAAAACATTTAGAGCAATAAGCAAAAATGCAAATACAGTCAAAGCATCTGAAGTATGCCTATTTTTGTGAAGGTCATCCTGCAGTAACAAACCTTTTCGCAGCATGTAAGAAAAGAAGCAATGCATGTTGGAAAGCAATAGATCTTGCAGCTAAGATCTCAGAAGGACACTCAAATTAGCAAACCTCATTAGCCTCCGCTCTTGTATCTCAGGATAGTGAATACAGCATAGCAAACCTAATTTGAACTTTTGAAGCCCTTGACGGTGCTTTTAGAAAATTCCACTTACACCTGCACATACAAAACAGCTGCGAGGACAACATTTTGCCAGAGCGTTCAAAGTTCTTATTATCAAGAAACTGTTTGATGAATATGTACTTATATAAGGAACGTCAATGAGTATGTACCATAGTCTTGATCACTGTTGCTATGCTGAAAATCAAGAAAAAAATGTTAGCAACATGTAATGAAGATAGTTGTCCTCTATGAGTACAACAAACAGGGAGGCACGCTTCACCGCACCCGCAGTAGCTGCATGCTTCTATATCTGTTTGTGCTTTTGAGGTGCTACTATAAGTCTCTACGACAAAGCACACAATGACAGGATAATATTTATTAATTTGTTTATTACATATGTACAGCATAGTGAAGCACCGCTTTGTGGCACCTCAAATGTACACTAGTTACATGTCTAGCAGCATCGTTACACAAATTGCATGCCTTTAGGAGAGGAGAAAACATTTCACAAATATTATGGCTTGAGAGGTTATATGTCAATGGCAAAGTATGATCTTTCCATTGTCACAGAGAGAAATTGCCAAATAGGTACAGGAAAGTAGAAATGCCTGGCATGTTATGAACTCCTAAACTTTAGGAAAACAATAGCAGCTGAACCCTCAGTGAAATTAGTGCAGCAAGAATAAAACCACTGCAACTGCATCACTTTTTGTGCTCTCAGAATGTTCTCTCTGCAATTTCTGTCCAGCTGTGTACTTAGATACACTTGAGAATAGGCTTTTAAAACAAGTAAACATTCTTGGTCAATAACAAAACCACTGGTACTGCATCACTTTTGTGCTCTCAGAATGTTCTCTCTGCAATCTCTGTGCAGCTGTGTCCTTAGATACATTTGAGAATAGGCTTTTAAAACAATTAAACATTCTTGGTCAATTAAAGTTTGGATGAGCAGCTCAGCTCATTAGAATTAATTTCAACATTAGTGGGGCTGACACTGACAGTAGAGATAATCTCAACATGAGTAGAATTGATCGAATGCTACACGAAACTTTGAAGAAAGAAGAATAAATCAATTTTATCAGCTAATGGAGGAGGTGAACTCTCTGCTTATTGTGTATATTTCTAATGGGAGTTCATATTGCCCAAACAAAAAAACTTATTAGTAGTATAGAATAATAGGACTGATCTTGGAAGCAATTTAGTTCTGTGACAATTTCATAAGTCAACTAAAATTGAGCACGTGCAGACCAAGGAATGAAAAAATCTGGCGTCAACTAAAATTGCAACAACAACCAATGATTCAGTAAAGCATCCAAGGATCGAAAACTAACCTGGCACCCACCAACTGCACTCTACTAATGTAAAGTTTCAGGCACAGGCATAGGAAGTCACAAAAAAAAAGAGAACACAGCAAGTAACACTAACACATTATTTCTTTCTTTTCTGTATCCTCTTATCCAAATATCTATCATTTGTTTGAGAAAAAAATGTCCAGGGGAAAATACCTGGAACTACTACTCAATGGGCTAAATCGTTGGCACCCAGATGCTCTGTTCTCTATGATGTCCCTGCAAGAGGAAAACCTGCAGAAGTATTACGACACGCTGAGGAGAAGAGGCGTGAGCAGGACTACGGCGCGGAAGAGGAGTAGGCCGAGGCGAACTCACCGAGATGTCCGCGGATGGCGAGTTCGGGACCACCGAGGGTAGCGCCGCCGGTTGAGACTCCTGCATCGCCGCTGGGGAGGCCGCCGGCGCGCAGGTTGCACTCGCTGGAGCCCAGTGCCCAGGCTGCACCTGGTAGGGCTTGCCGCGGTGGGGCCCTGCGCCGCTAGGGTTTGGCCGCGCGGGGTTGGCGGCGTCGTGGCGAGTAGCGGCGGTGTCACAACCTCCAGGGGGGCGCGCACGGCGCACGGCAGCGCTGGCTGGCCGGGTACGGCGCCGGAGGCAGGGGCGGCGCTCGACCGGGTGGGGGGAGCGGCGGGGGTGCAGGAGGAGAATCGCCACTAATGGGGAAGAGAGGACGGGACCTTTTTTTGCTGGAAGGTTCGGCGGAGGTCGTGGAAGGCTGGGTAGAGCCGTGGACGTGTTGATATTATGTCCGGTGATGCCCTTGTGCCCGTTGGTGCTGAATCGGACGGATATTAAAAGACGGTGACGTGGCTTCACGAGGGAGCAGAAAATGTAGTATAGGAATAAGGGTAATGGTAGATTGGGGACTTAACAGTGTCTTTGTCTGCACGGTGATTACATTGCAAATTCTGCTGTCTCAATGCGAGAAGTACATCTCCTTGCGTATTTTACTGTTATTATGCTGACATGCTGCTTTGATCGTTTATAGATCAATAATTTTATATATGAACTTTTAGCTTGCTTTAAATATTGCTTCTGTAAGATAAGAGAATGCCATTTTTATTTTGTTGATCTAGGCTTTGTGATAGCACACATGTTTCTTTAGGGGTGTGGTGTGGTTGTAATCTTGGGAGTTATGTGTGGCTTGTAGGGTAATCTGTGCACTGTAGTTGCTGCTAATGTGTTGTTTTTAATCCTTCTCGAATGAAGAGAAAAACAATAAACAAATAGACTATCTGGCAATACAAATTATCCTCTCTAAAATGAGGAAATGGATCTATGTTCTATTTTTGTTCATTGTATTGCAGGGAATTCCTATTTTTGTTCATTGTATTGCAGGGAATTCCTTAAAACCTCGTGAAATCTTTGTTCTTGGTATAGGTCATGCCGTACAGCACAGGATGCAAAACTGCACTGTCAAACTTTGAGGCAGCACTGGACTATAGGGTTGGTTATTGGCTTCCTAGTTGACCTAGCTAATTTTATTGTTGCTGTTTATAGTAACTTATTTTTAAGTTGTACCCTAGGCTGTTCCTGACCCAGCGGTGATGGTATCCTTCCCTATTGTTGGTGATGCGGACAATGCAGCTCTTGTTGCATGGACGACAACACCCTGGACACTTCCAAGTAACCTAGCGCTGTGTGTCAATGCCAATCTCATGTATGCAAAGGTTGGTACTTTGCTTTTTTTGAACCCTATTTTTCTTTTCATTTTGTAATTTTGGCACGCTGTCTTCCTATTCTGTTGCATGTCTACAGGCCACCCCAGTTTGTCAGTTCTTTACTGTTCCCACACTTCTCTACTTGTAAACTGCTGTTTATTACATTCCATTGAGGACACTTACTGTGTACAAACAGGTTAAAGACAAATCAAATGGAGCAGTATATGTTATTGCAGAATCTAGGCTTGGGCAGTTACCCGTTAAGGCCAAAGCTTCAGGAAAGAAGCAGGCACCTTCAAAGGGAAGCAACGCTGAAGCTGTTCAGGATGGTTTGGACAAGGAATCATATGAGCTGTTGGCAAAGATTCCTGGGGCATCCTTGGTTGGCTTAAAGTGAGTACTTCTCTTTTAAATTTAGATCAATCTTGTAGTTGGAGTTGATTTCATAGGATATGATATCCACACCATTATGTTAATGTGATTTATATTACATTTATCATCACTTACCAGCACTTCAGTGTTAGAACTTGTGAACTAGAATTTCCAATTCTATTTACTCAAGTTCTGACTGGAATACAAAGATCTTCCTTAGACTAGCTTCCTGTTATCCTTATGTTAGCCACTGGTTTGTTGTGTAAGGTGTTTCTTCTTTGAGCTAAGTTGTAACTCCATATAGCTTTGGACTTTGGACATCCCTCTGCAATTTTAGAAAACATTCTGCATTTGGATATCTTGCATTGATATAGCTAGCTTACTCCAACAACAGTTCCACTCCACTCTCCACAGTCTACTGAAGTATTGTAGGTTGTGGACATTATTCATTTACCAAGCACTATCACTCTTCAGTCTTAATTGCTGAAGATTGTTTGAGAATATTAAATTCATGTGATAGCAAAGAATTACTGGAGTATGTATCTGGAGCTTTTTGGTTCTTATGGCTGTTTACTTCTTCTTCTTTTCTGGTTACAGGTATACTCCTCTATTTGATTTTTTCATTGAACTTCAAGGGACTGCCTTCAGAGTGATTGCGGATAACTATGTCACGGATGATAGTGGAACGGGTGTTGTCCATTGTGCTCCCGCTTTTGGTGAAGACGACCATCGTGTTTGCCTTGCTGCTGGCATATTTGAGGTTGGATTTATTCTTCTTTAATTCATTCATTTATATCCTCACTAACTGATGTGCCGCTAAGGCAAAGGTATTCAAGGTTGAGAGAAATGGGAAGATCAGTAAACCAGCAATCTCCTTTTCAGAAACTTGGGGGAATAGCCCTATCTATTTAATTAAAATGACACTATCAAACCAATGATGATCAGACGGTAGGACAATTTTGGGAAAGGGACATGGTAGTGCCCTGCCTCCACCCTTTACCACTATTCGATCAGCATGCTGCAATTCTAAAGATACAACATAAATGTTGAATGCCTGAACACTTGTTTTTTCTAACATCTCTCTTTAACGTATACCCCCCCCCCCCCCCCCCCCCCCCCAAAAAAAAAACATCAGTGAAGTACATACTATGCACATTTGAATTTGAATCTGATTATAGAGCTAGAGCTTAGTTCGGTATTTTCCTATGTTTGCAGTTTTCCTTGAATTACCTTTTTGCCACAACATTGTTAATTATCCTGAATGATATACTTGTCATGCTTCTTTGATTGATGCAAACTATCTCTTAGGTGATGAGATGCAATGGTTCTATCTGATTTCTTATTCTTATTTCCCAATTTGGAAGAATGGTCATTATCTAGTATGACTTTATGCATCTTTTGTACGTTGTATCTGTTTCTGCTTATACAAGCATGACCTTGCTTTAGTTTTTTTTTTCTTTCTATTTTTATCCTTTCCGATGCTTCATGTGCAGACTGCTGGACTTGTTGTCGCTGTTGATGATGACGGGTGCTTTATTGAAAAAATATCTGATTTTAAAGGGCGATATGTCAAAGAAGCCGACAAAGATATCATCAATGCTGTTAAGGCGAGTTGATGTTTCAGCTTTCCATGGACTAATATCTCATCTCAGTCTTTATAACCTTTGCTTCTAGTTGTCCAATCAGCACTCCTTTACCTAAAGATTCCATACACTTGTCTGATAAGATAAATGCTAAAATATTTCAGTTTCAATGCTAATATGATCCACTATTTTTTATCATCCTGAGGATTGTACTCTGAAAAGTGATAAACAATATGAACAGGATAAAGGAAGACTCATTAGTAAAGGGAGTATTGAGCACTCTTATCCATTTTGTTGGCGATCGGGTACTCCTCTTATTTATCGGGCTGTTCCAAGCTGGTAACCTTCTATTACTACTGTGCATATATATTTTGTCCATATGCTGATAATTTATGATTTTGCCATTCAGTTTGATTTCAAGTTAGTACCAATGCATCTTCTTGTTCTGATAACCTGACAAGCCTCCCCATTACCAACTTCTCTTACCACATGTATTGATCACTTAATGATTTCTTTACCTTGTTATAGTGAGCCATATACACAATAAACCATCCTTTTGAACCATTTTCGTTTTCTTTATCCCCTAGGAATATTACCATTAACAATGCTTTATACACAATGATTTATGAGTTTTTCCTTTTTGTTTGTGGCTCATATTTGGTTTCGTCTCTAGCCTACCCCAACTTGGTTGGGACTAAATGGCTTTGTTATTATTGTTGTATATGTTACTATGTTACTCAGCTCATCTGCCCTTTATTTTCGTTATGGTCTTCCTTCTGCAATACTTGTTTCTATTTGAGGGATGTAGCCTGAAATAGATTTGCTGTAGGTTTGTCAAGGTTGAGAAGATTAAGGACCAGTTGCTGGAATGTAACAAGGAGACTTACTGGGTGCCTGACTATGTTAAGGTATTTTATGGCTTTCTGCTCCTGATAGTGCCATGACAATGAAACCTTGTATGGAAAAACGCCGTGTGCAGGTGCTCCTCATAGCCCTTAACCGTATTTTGAGACCCATGGAATTTAGATGGCTATGAGGGTATCTCACGGCTATATCTCCATAGAGCTTCTGTATTTTGTGATTATGGAGGTATATCGCATGGAGACATGTACTCCCTCTGTCCCAGAATAAATGCACATCTCACACTTCGAGGAGTCAACCAATCTGAAATTTGACCAAATATGTACAAAAAAGTACTAATGTTTATGATAACAAATAAGCTTCATTAGATTAATCACTCCATATATTTTCATAGTAAACTGATTTAGAGATACAAATGTCGATACTATTTTCTATAAACCTAGTCAAACTTAAGATTGGTTGAATCCTTGGATGTATGCTATGGCATGGGTCAAGGCTCAACCAGGCTCAGTAGGTGTGTAGCAACCAAACATAGCTCCTGAATTAGGGATTTTAGTTTTCTGAAGATAAGATTAACTAAGAGCATCAGATTACTCCTCCGTTTCAGTAGGTGTATTTTGTTTTGTTAGGGCAAGCCTTTGGCCAACAGTTTCTTTAGTAATACATGACTTTGCAATATAACTTGATGCAGCTAGTTTTGTATTGAAAAAATAATTGTGATTATGATTTTGGTGTATCACATTAATGGCATACTAATTGAGTAATTGTTGTTCGAAGTCTTGTCCTAACGAAATGAATACGCCCACTAATTTAAGCGGAGGGATACTTAGTTTGCGTTCAGTGATTTTCCACTGTACTGGTCATGCCCTTCCAAGGGGCTGTATGAGTTGCCTACACTACTTATTCTTCTTCTTAATATAATGATATGCAGCTCTCCGCGTGTTCGAGAAAAAGAATATGCAGAGGGTGTAGATTTGAGTATTTACATTTGAGTCATTTGATTGCTAGGGCTCGCTCTATATGTAAACAATATAGGTGCAGCAGTTTTATCAAGAATGAATTATTCTAGTTTCTTTCCACAAGCTCTGCTATCAGCTGAAAACGCCCTTCTTTTGGTAGTGTGCACTGTTTGTCGCAGCTATCTAATCTCAAGCTTTTGAATTCTTAAGTATAATCTAAAATTCACTTGTGGATAATTGTCACAGGAGAATACTGGTACCAATTGATAAAACCTCAACATCACTCTGGCTATTGTTGTAAATAAATGGAACTAAGTCCGGATTGTCTAAAGGTAGTTGTAAAAACAAGGAGGGTTTTGATCAGGGATTCAACATAATGAACCATTAGGAATAAGTGGTCAGTACCTGAAATTTTACAGTCTAGATGAGGATCTGCATAAGAACATTTCCAAGAGTCCGCATAATATTAGATATCCGATTTTCTCATATAGGGCCATCCTAAACATAAATCCACCTTAAATCCTTTTTTTTCCCACAGCAGTTTCCCTAAAATCAACCTCCTACTTTTTTTTAAAGATAGGGTGGATGGATAGTGACTTTGAGGTAGGACTTCGGAGGATGATTTAGGGTTCGACTAAATTTAGGTTGTTGGGTAGGAGTATGTTGGAGGAGATTTTTTGTGCATAAACCTTATATTTTTACAATAGTACATGTTGAATATAGGCACTCTTTGAGATGCTCTAACTGAGCTAAATCCTGTGAAGGTATAGCTAGTTGTTACAATTTCATAGGAACTCTTGGAAGGACCTTAACTAGTATAAAAAGTTTCCATGGTAACATAACATCCAAATGTGTGTCTGGAATTTCAAGAACGACCAGATTGCTGCAGATGGAGTGTTTTTCCAGTCACTAAACCCTATGAAAACTAGAAAAAAAAACTGGACCGGTAGGGGAAGAACTGCCCCTACAGCAATGCACTGAGAAGAAGATCCAGGCAAGGCAACCGGCCCAGGAAACCCCCCGAACCCTGGTCCATGCCCAAAGGGCCGAGCAGACTTGGGCCGGCAACACCGCAACATGGGCCGGCGCTTGCACCGTAGCCCGGCTGGCGCGAACCGCAGCTGAAGCCAGCGAGCACAGCGAGGTTTTTTTTTTTTTTGGTGCGAGACCGGGGTTCGAACCCTGGCCGGTGGGCACGACCACGACCCGCCACACCACCTGAGCTATCGCTCAGTCCGCTACGAAGACTAGAAAGTTGAGGAATGTGGCAGGCAGTGTTGTCATTTGTTCAGAAACTAGGTCTGGCTCTGGCATGCGCTTTAGAACTTGTGTTGGTGAGCATTAAATCAATATATTTTGGACTGCTTCCTCATTATGATAATCCAACACAAAGCCCCAACAATCTTATTCCCAATGATTGAGATTGGTCGACATGTGATTTGTGCTTGTGTATCTTAGTGGATTCCATTTACTGTCTTGGGATAGTGTACTTAACAATCATTTGCATATGTGCTTGGTCCGCTCTTAGCTTAGACAAGGCACAAATTGTTTTGCCATGTGGGTTCTGTTTTTGTCCCATGTTTCTAATATTACTTCCTGTTGTGATATTGTTTGCAATAGATACATACCTGACCTGAAATATCATCATGAAATTGTTTGGAGGCTTCGTGTGTTTAACAACAACATATTTATGAAGGATGTTGCGAAAGGTTTCTGTTTTAACTTGCTTTATTCTTTAACAATGGTTTCCGGCAGGAAAAAAGATTTCACAACTGGCTTGAAGGTGCTCGTGATTGGGCTGTTAGCAGGAGTAGATTCTGGGGTACTCCACTTCCACTATGGATAAGTCAAGATGGTGAAGAAATTGTTGTTATGGATTCTATCGAGAAGCTTGAAAAATTATCTGGAGTCAAGGTTAACATGTCTCTTGGTACTTGCAAGATAAATTCAATTATTTGGATAAACATTCTTGTGAATTCACAGTATCTTTATCGAAGTCAACAATGGTTAATTTGTTACATTCTCTCGTTCTTTGGTGCTTAGACATTTCTTATGGCTAACAATAGAGACGTTATTTCAAGATTATCCTGATATCTCTCTAGACTTGTCGTAGTAACCTTTGATTTTTCTTTCTAAATATAACATCAGGTTACTGATCTTCACCGACACTATGTTGATGATATTACAATTCCCTCTAAGAGAGGACCCGAGTTTGGGGTGCTCAAACGTGTTGATGATGTAAGTTTCATTGGACCCTTAAGTACTGGTTCTTATTTGCATGTGCTGTACATCTTACTTTACACTGATGTTTTGGTACATTTTTTGTACTTAATGATTATTGTTTTTAGCTTTCCAGTTTCCATTAGGCATTAAGATATTTAGATGGGAGATAGGTGGAAATGAAATTTTGGCGTAATAGACTCGAGATGATTCAAGTGCAAAACATATGCTGCTAGTAATCTGTAATATGACTAAAGGGCGTACCCAGTGCAGAGAGCTCCCGCTCTGTGCGGGGTCTGGGGATAATATGACTAGCTGTTGCAATTTCGTCTCAAGAAAACAAACTTCTGGTGTTTTGAATACTCCCTCCAGTCGCTAATACATGTTGTTACGGGATGCAAATTATGCATCCCCTAACAATATTAGTTGATACTAGTGGCTGGACAGAGTATTAACCAAATATATATCAAAGTTTCTAGTTGTCTATAGGTGAGAAATGCCTTCTCATATTTGCTTTGATTTCTGTAGCATCAGAGGTTACCTTAGTTATGCTGATGTTGTTGGTAGTATGTAAGTTCCCTATTGAAGTTTGAATTTTGATTGGAAGCAGTGATGTGCAGTAAGGGCATCCGCAATGTATAGATCCAACCCTAGTTCTATATAATGATTTGACATTGCTTGTTAAAATAGTCAGTGTATAGGATCCGTAAGTGGGACCCATGAGTAAAAAAAATCAGCCGGCCTTCTCTCTTCCTCTCAACCTGTACGTCAGCTCCTCCGATTCTCCCTCCCTCCCATGACCGCCCCTTTCTTTCTCCCAACCTAGCCGGATTCCTTCTTGCTCTCTCCCATGGCTGCCCCCTTCTCCCTCCCCACCATGGTAGCCCCCTTTCCCCACCCCACCTGGCCACGCGGCCGCTCCGGGCAGATGGAGGATGTGGTGGCACCGGGCACGAGAGGGAGGACGTGGCGGTGCGGGCGCAAAGTCGCTGCCGCGCGCCGCTCAGTCGTAGTGCCCCACCTGGCCGGTGCGAGAGAGAGGATGCAGTGGCACGAGCGCAGTCATCGCGGCTGTGGGATCTGTGACTGCTCCTCCGCGATGCCCAGGAGGCAAAAATTGAAGGTGAGAGAGAAGCATTAATTTTTATTCTTTGGGAGCAGGTTCTATCCAAGGGAGCGAGTTCTCTATATATTTGGGTGAACAGTGTGAGGGAACCAGATGCATATAGGACCGGCATAGGCCCATTGCGGACGCTCCAAGATTTCTGAACAATGAACCTAATCTCTGCTGGGTTGTTTGGTTACATCTATTTTTGCCTTTTCTTAATCAGAGCTCTTCATTTTAAGAAATTCCCTTTCACGAGCCCAACTTTTGTGGGAGCTTTCAGCACTGCGTAATGAGTACACCCTTTTTTTTTGTGTGAAAACTTGGCTTGCCAATACCATTGCCACGAATGTTTTGGAGCATATCAACGTCTTCAGTTTTGAAATGGTTCACTAAGCAATTATGGTTGTTACCCAGGTTTTCGACTGCTGGTTCGAGAGTGGGTCAATGCCATATGCCTACATTCACTATCCATTTGAGAATCGGGAACTATTTGAAAAGAACTTTCCTGGCAATTTTGTGGCAGAGGGTTTGGATCAAACTCGTGGATGGTTCGTTACTCTCTTTCAGAATAATATGGAGTGGTACAATAGTTTCATTAGGCAGTGATGGTTGGAGGGTTCATTTTCTTCCTTCAGTTTGTTCAATTATGGCCTGTGGTGATATTTCATGATTATATGCTATGCGTGTTGTTTCTTATGGCATAATACTTGTACAGATCCTGAAGGATCAATCAAGAGCTGAGGTCTATTTGTTTTGAATTCATTTACTTCCTAAAACTTGCTCTCTTGCTCTACCAATGACTTAAAGCTGTTCTGGTTTTTGGTCTCTCTATATAGCAGAGTTATGGCAACAAACATTGCTGTAATAGCCTCAGTTATACAGCATTACACTTGTGATGATTGCCTATTATTCTCCTTAACTATTAGCTAGAAATCTGCTCATTAATGACTATGAACCTAGACACTAGCAAGAACCTGGACATCTACACAACACACACATTGCTGACCAAACTCTGCTTCTTCATTTTTGTGCAGAAAACATGAATTTTTTAGTAGGTGCTTGACCTCACTCCATTTCTTTGTCATGCTCATGAACATCAAGTTTTCTCATTAAAAGGCTCTTAGTTTCTTCCACTTTATACTTATGTCCTTTACACTTCATGTCCTTATTACAAAATGTGTAGCCTGCATTGATATAAACTTTTGAATCTGATCTAGTTCTTAATACTTCTGTTTTGTTTAATCCTAGATTAGTTTCTCCCAAGGCTGTTAAGAATAGAATCTCATTTTTTTGGGTCTAGAATGTATATGGTGCTGAAAGCATGTAATCATGACTAATACACTTTTATTCATGCCTTCATTCCATACTTATTAATAGTGGGTATTTCAGCTTTATGATGTGCCTTCATACTGCAGGTTCTATACTCTGATGGTTCTATCAACAGCACTGTTTGGGAAGCCTGCATTTAAAAATCTTATATGCAATGGCCTTGTCTTGGCTGAGGATGGTAAGAAAATGAGCAAGAGTAAAAAGAACTATCCTCCACCCAAAGATCTCATTGATGAGTTTGGAGCGGTATGTGGTGCTTGACTGCTTGCTTTGAATAAGTCAATCGCTGTTACTGGAAGATACATGCAACAAACTCGGTGTTGGAATTAGTAATTAGAATGAAATTTGTTCTGTTTCAGGATTCTCTGCGACTATATTTGGTAAACTCTCCAGTTGTACGTGCAGAGTCTCTACGATTCAAACGTGCTGGTGTCTTTGCTGTTGTAAGTTGATTTAATGAAAGCTTTGTGATTCCTTCTTATCTTTTGGCCAGGCTACTGGTCTGCATAGATCACATGATATCATTTATCCAAAGCTATGAATAATTGCTATCTTGAGGAAAAGAACATGACCCCTGATTTGACATGCTTTAATTTATCAGGTGAAAGATGTCTTCCTCCCATGGTATAACGCGTACAGATTCTTTGTCCAAAATGCAAAGAGACTGGAAGTTGAGGGTCTTGCCTCATTTTCTCCGATGGAACAAGCGGTACTTCTGAAGTCATCCAATGTGTTGGATCACTGGATAAACTCTGCAACTGAAAGTCTAGTTAGCTTTGTTCACCAGGAGATGGATGCATATCGACTTTACACGGTTGAATGTTTTCACAGTTTTTCTGGATATTAGTTCCCTTGTATTTCTGTGTTATGATCATTTGATGTAATTACCCCTGCAGGTTGTGCCGTATTTGGTAAAATACATTGACTACCTTACTAACATATATGTGCGTTTGAACCGCAAACGATTCAAAGGACGTACTGGAGAAGAAGACTGCAGAATTTCTCTTTCAACACTCTACCATGTATGTATATATCCAGTAGCATACACTTCATCTGGTCATTGCTGCTGCAAAGTGTCTATGTATTACTGAAAATGGTATTTTAAAGCAAACTCATACATAATTTGTATAGTTAGGGTGGTATTGCGGTGATTCTGTTGTTTTGCTTCAATGTGAGATGTTAATCTGAACATCTGAAACAATCCTGGACACCAAATAGGCCTGTTTGGTACAGCTTATAAACTGCTTATGGCCAAAATAAGCTGAAACCAGCCAAACACGCTTTTTTACAGCTTATTCTGGCCGCGCTTATTCCCACCAGCAGAAGTTGACTCAGACCAGCTTATTTTGACCGCACTTTTTCTCTATTTGTACAGCTTAACTGAGTAGCGCTTCCTAGATAAGCTGTACCAAACAGCCATTTCATCATTTCTGTACCTTCAAATATTTAAAGCTCTCCCAATCATGCATACTTTGTTTTTTGTTTTTTTGCTGGTTCTTTCTCCAGTTGCTTATAAGATACTTGAATTATGAAAATGCAGGTTCTTGTAACAACATGCGTGGTGATGGCTCCATTTACACCATTCTTTACTGAAGTTCTTTATCAAAATTTGCGGAAGGTGTCAAGTAAATCTGAGGAGAGCATTCACTTTTGCAAGTTCCCTTCCACAACTGGCGAGGTAATTTTTCATCTAAACATTCTATTGTGTCTTATTTTAGCAGATTGACTTATGACTTAGTTGTTTGATTGACTTTGTTACATTGCCAGAGAGATGAGCGTGTTGAGCAAAGTGTAAATAGGATGGTGACCATCATTGATCTTGCACGTAATATTCGTGAGCGGCATAACAAAGCTCTCAAAACACCACTCAAGTATGTCTAGGCTTCCTTAAATTTGTGCATGTGCATGTGCATGTGCATGTTTTCTGTGACGATGTGAATCACTTTGGCAGATTATGCTTATAATACTGTCTTAAGCATGAAATGTGAGAAATCTTGGCTGTAGTAGTGGTTCTCATAATATGGTTTATAATTTGAGTTGTATTTTTTTGCATTCCTGTACATGTAACTTGAAGAATTTGTGTATATTATAAAGTATAAACATCAAGATGGTTGAAGCTGTTGAAATCAGATGGAATTACAGCATTTGAGTTTTATACTAAATTTTTGTTTCATAACATTTTAAAATATAAAGGGGGAAAAATGCATACTGCATTTAGTAGCATTCAACTGTGTCATGTGGTGACTGATTTGTGTTTCAGGGAGATGGTGGTTGTGCATCCAGACAATGACTTTCTCGAAGACATCACTGGCAAACTAAAAGAGGTTTGTTAGACTGAAACCTATAGTCGCTGAGCTTGTCTCCCATTCTGAAGTTATGGAATTGTTTTGCGCTGCAGTCATCAATCAGATGCATTCATTTCAAGTCTTTTCTTAGTTTTCATTAAATTTTGGTCTTCATTGGTGGATGCTGACTACATCTACTTCATTCCATGTAGTATGTCATGGAGGAAATCAATGTTAAGACTGTCACTCCATGTAATGATCCCTTGCTGTACGCTTCTCTGCGAGCCGAGCCTAATTTCAGGTATGATTAGTTCAATGCACAAATATTGCACACTTGCACCCACTTCTCAATGCTTGTGATATTTCATAGCGTGCTAGGAAAAAGACTTGGAAAAGACATGGGCAAAGTATCAAATGCGGTGAAGAAGATGACTCAGGAAGAGATCTTAGCCTTTGAAAAGAGTGGAGAGATTTCATTCTTCGGTCATCGCTTGAAGCTAGATGATATCAAGGTAATGTTCCATATACATGCAGTCCTTGGTTTGATGGCAATAACAGTTGTCTACAACACAACATTGGGTGACTGTATAAGCTTAAGACTCGCAACTTCCCAGTGCTTGGATGCTGGAAAAAATATCTTCATGTAGCAAATAGTTTTCAATTAGTATGATTAGAAGACTACTACGTCCCAAAAAGGAAGACCTTAGAGTTATAGGGTTTGCGGTGCTTTCATCCTCATATGCTTGTCACTGGGCATGGAATACTTCAGTGCAACATGTTTCTATTAGACCTCACAAGCTGTTTATTTCAGTTTTCTGCATCTTCACCATTTCTACAAATTTTACGTGTAGACTTTATTTTTAGGTCATCCGACAATTTAAGCGTCCTGAAAACGTGTCAGAGAAGGAGATTGATGCTGCAGGAGATGGTTCGTCATGAATATGCTACTTTGTCTAGTTAGTTTGGCTAATCTTTTCTGCTAACATCCCTATATTGCTTTTGTTATAGGTGATGTTTTAGTCATTTTAGATCTACAAGCTGACCAGTCATTGTTTGAAGCTGGAGTGGCTCGAGAGGTAGTTGACGAGTTTTCTATTTCTGTACAAGTTTTAGAATATTGTTTCTGAAACTTCAGTAGAAAAAATATCTAAGGTTGCCCACGACCTCGATTGCTTATTAGCTAACTTTATATTCTAATATGGTTACTATAAGTACCTCTGTGCAGGTTGTGAACAGGATCCAGAAATTACGGAAGACTGCTCAGCTTGAACCTGCTGATCCAGTTGATGTGTATTACGAATCTGTGGGCAATGACAAAAACACACTGGAAGAGATTTTGAAGTCACAGGTAAGTTATAACTGGTTGATCAACACGATTCTTGTTTTGGAATACCTTTTTCATGAAAACTACTTTATTCTGTACAGGATCAGTATATAAGAGACGCACTTGGTTCGCCAATTGTTCCAAAGGAAATGGCACCAAAAGATGTTGTAAGTTTTGATCCTCAGTCCTCAATCCTTTTTGTTGCACCGTTGATCTTCAAATTCAACTTGAATATTGCATCCTACTCAACCATATGCAACCTTGGTATCTTCAGACCTTGGTATCTTCAGTTCTTCACCAGTACTTGCTTTTGGTTGTTGCTTAGTATACTGCTTTTTTTTAGCAAGTGGTGTCTTATGTATTTTTTGCATGGGTTTGAACTGGCTCTGTACCCTTTTTTCTTTAATGAATGATAAACAGCTCTCAGGTGTATTCAGGAAAAAAGTATACTGCGTTTGGAGATACCTGTATTCTGATAATGTCCTTTTGTTCCATGGCAACGGGTCTTTTTTTATTTAAGTTTCTTGTCATAATATGCCCAAGTACAAAAAAAATATTTCTTTTGCTTGGCTTAGCTTGCAATTTTGACAAGCAATTTGATGCACAAATCAACCGGCTGCGCATGTCTGATCTACGTTTTGAGCCTGTCATTTAGGATTACACTGGCAATATTTAGAGTTTATCAAACTGGTGTTTGCAGGTAGTACTTGGTGAGGAGTCGCACAATGTACATGACATGTCATTTGTCATATGCATTGCAAGGTCCACCCCAATTCTTTCACCAGATCTTCTTTCTCATGCCTCAGGTAAATCTTGCTGAATCCAGAGTACAAATTGTGAACTGCCCATGCAGACACTAGCTATTTCAGTTTGATACTGTGCAGTCCTGTGGACAGTCTGAATAATTTTTGCACATACCCTGATGAAACAGGCAACAGCAATCATGTGGAGGCGTTAAGAGTATATCTTCTGTCAAGGTCTCTTTCCAGATTGAAGAACCAGTTCCAAACTGGAAATGGCATGGTAAGCAGTCAACCCGTACGCTTCTTCCTTCCTTTTCAGAAAGGGTATTCCTTTTTTGCTTATAGCTTGTCTACATTCTTCCAGATTACGGTCACGGTCGACTGCATTGAAGGTTATCCACCAATCAGGTTACAGCTAGGAAAGCATGTTTTTCTAAGTGCAGGGGATTTTTATCTGGCTAGTCGATCCTAATTTTTGTTTGCAGCATCCAAATTTTGACTGATTCACCCATTATTTTGCCGCAATATGCTTAAACAGCTTGGTTCCATTTATGCATGTCACCAAAGCCATGTATTCACATTCATCAGTTGTTAATTAAAGGTGAAAAATCTCAATGTATATACTATACCATGATATGTATCTGTGCCGCTGGGCACATGTGAATTATGAGCAGATAGTATGTGTGTTTGCAATCTCCTGGGTGTTTGGTTCTTGAGGATTGATGTGGTCCATCAGAATTCGATGAATGAATCCATTGCATTCCACAAACCGACGAGTGATAAGATGAAGGCCACTCAGTTTCTCAAACCAAGCTCCTTTCCCAAAGTCTGTTAGCTGTCTGAGTTAGATGCTACTCTGTTTGTTCCAAATTATAAGTTACTTTGATTTTTTTGGTTCATCAATTTTGCTATTATGTTTAGATATATAGTAAAATAAATGTACTTAAAAAAGTCTTATAATTTGGAGCGGAGGGAGTCCTACGTAACTTCTGCCACATTAAACTGCGCTGACATGGGGTATATTTTACGACGCCTTATCAGATTGTGAGCTTGCTGGCAGGGGTTATATTGGTGATTTATTCACTTGGCATGGAGGGAAAATCCGGGAGAGACTTGTGTATAAGCATTTGTATTTATAAAAAGAAAAAGAAAAAAACTTACCTGGAATGGATCACGCCACCACAAACGTCCCGCTGCCGGACACCCTGACGGAGTGACGGTAGAGACGCGGTGAGTACGTCACACTTTCCTAATTTCCTGATCTAATCTCTTGTGCTATTTGCTAATGGAGTGACGGTAGAGACGCGGTGAGTACGCCACACTTTCCTAATTCCCTGATCTAATCTCTTATGTTATTTGCTAACATTACAAATAATAAATTATTTAATTATTTAGCATCATGTTTTTTTTAACATCCGTGCAGTTATGAAAAGAAACTCGGATGCGCTGTTGTTGCTACTTCTAATCGTCCCCCTGATCTAGTTGAACAAATGGTGAAAGAGCAGACTTATGACCGCCACCACGACAGCTGTCTTCACCACCATGGATCAGATTCCACATGATCCAGGTGACCCATTCTGAGTTATCCCGTTAATTATCAAGATGCAATTCAAAGATCATATATTATGAAAGGTCCATTCAAACCTTTTGCACACAATTTTCCAATAAGAAATATTTTAGATAGAAATCGTTCAAATTGGTATTGCTTCTACCCTTGGCAACGTCAAGTGTTGAAAGGGTATTTTCTACAATGGTTTTAGTGAAAACAAAGTTATGAAATAAGATGAGAGATAGTCTTTTGAATGATTGTCTAGTCACTTTCATTGAGCGCGATATTTTCTTTAAAGTTGATGAAAATGATATAATCAAGATATTTATGTCCCTTCGAAAGCGTCGAATAAAATCGTCAGAAAAATAACATTGTAAGTCTCTGGTACTCTTTTATGCCTATATTTCAATTATCTGTATTGGTTTTGAACTATTTATATTGTATTTAGTGGATGATTTCAACTTAATCCATGAATTTAAGCTTTATTGTGTTATTTAGTGCATATATACCGAATTACGTTGTCAATTTTACAATTTTTACCAAATTTTGAAAATGAATTTATCGAACTATATATGAAATTTTTTGGGCGGCATACCCTAAGCTAAAATCATATATTCACCACTGGAAATGTTTATCCTTGGTGGTTCCACTCGGCCTCCAAGGAAATATGCAACTTTTACGAACCTTTTAAATGATTTCAGATGGAGAAACAACATAAACCGAAGTTGTAGTACTCAAAAAGATCTAAAACTTTCCCGTTCAAACTTTTTTTCATTTGAATTCATTTAGGGTGTCAAATATGCATTACAAAATTCATCAGAGTAAATACAAAAGCATTGCATTAGCTATTCAATCACAAATGATTTCTAAGTGTAGTGGTAAGGAAGTAACCATGTGAAGGTTGAGGTTGTGAGTTTGAAACTCTATCGCCTTGTTCGCTTGATTTATAAACCGTACTTTTTTAGCCAATAAATAATATTTTTTTCTCACAATAAATCAGCCAATAATACTTTCAGTCATGGCTTAAAAGCCAAGCGAACAGGGCAAATAGCCGCAGGGTTTTGAGATTTTTGAACTTTTTTTTGACATTTTCTTGGCGGTTGACATATTTCCTTGACGGTTGACATATTTCCTTGACCGCCAACTCATTTTCTTGTCGTCTTGGCAATCCCGTGTATGTTCATATTTTTTTTTGGTGGTTGGCAGGAAAACTTTCTTGAGGGCTAGACGCCAAGGAAACTCTAGTTTCCTTATCATCCAGCCTTGGCGGTTAATGCTTGACGGTTGACCGCCAATAACTATTTTTTTAGCGTTTTTTTTTAATATTTCTTGGTGGTTATTGGCCGCCAAGGAAATTCGGTTCCGTGATAGTGATATTTGATGAGACAAATAAAAAATGAGAAAAAGAAAAGGCACACGGAGAGAATTTGGCCTAACTCGTCATGAGTTTCGCAAGGAGCACAATGCGTGCAGCAGATTGGGTTGTGCTTTTGCAAATACGTACATTGGCTACAGAAACCGGCGTTCTGTGTCGCGTACAATGGTGCAGGAAGAATCTCTGTAAAATTCTCAAACGGTGTCGTCTGTCATTAATTTGTGCGTACACACTAGCTACTCTCCCAGCCCAGGCCTACTACACTGACACGAGCATTGAGTAGCAACATGCATCTACACACGGGACGGATCGGAGTTCCAGGACCAGCTAGCTAGCCTGTGGCAAGCAGTTGCACAAACTCGTCCGTACGCGCGTACGTGCAGGGATAGTCCGGCACAGCTAGCTGCTCGCATTTGGCATCGCGTGCATGAGCATGATGATGTGTAGTCGTCCTTGTTCCGATCCGGCAGCATCGTCGCCATCATACCGCCGGTACCGATTACGGACGGGCACGTTCGCAACAATGCAAAAATTTCTCACCCACAAAAAATCATTGACGTATGAATTCGATCTGCCGGCTTCAGTCGTAATTCGTCCGCCATGCATGCATGGTGTACGTGTATGCATGTACGTATAGCTCACGGAATAATTGGCGTACATAGCATAGCCTACAGGCCTCAGCACCATTGATGAATTGAACTTACGATAAGGGCGTCCCCAACAGCTGTACGGCTGACTTTAACGGGTCTGTTCGGCTGGTCTATAAGTCGCTTGTGCTGATTTGTATGACTGATTTATTGTGAGAGAAAAAATACTATACCATAACTGATAAACCGGCTTATAAACTAGCTTGGCTCGGAGTGACGTGGAGAGGAGAGAGAGCGCAAAAATGACTAGCTTGTTAGCGCTTCTTTCGTCGCTAGCTAGGAGCACGTTACCCAATGCAAGAATGCAAGCACGGTGGTTGGTCGAAGCCGCTCTTCTCTCCCTTGCAGCATGGATTCAGCATGGATGTTTTTAGCCGCCCTAGTGATGTATCACGTCCATATATATGTACGAGATGGCAACCTGTCGGATTGGGAAGCAACGACGGCAAAATTGAAACAGCTAGCGTGATGTATGCATGTCTAGAGGGTGTCTCTGGTCTGCTCTGAAATATTCTATTCCAAATTATTTTTCGTGCATGCACGAACATCTCTATATCCAGTGTACTCCGAAAGTTAATTTCATACATGTTACTGGTAGGCTCCTGATATGTATAGCTAGGTTGGGTTGGCGCGCTGTTTGGATGTTTTGTGGTTGTTTACACCTATAACTATAAACACAGCTTCGGGTTGAATGAAACTATTACTGCACAAGAATACAACCGAAATTTCTTACCCCTATAAAATGTTGGTTGGATAAATGCCAGAATGGAAACCTGCTGTAGTACGTGCAGCCACAGCTTGGTTCACCAGACGGGAAATAGCCCGTCGTCCTCGTCAAATTGGAAGCCGTTCATCTTCCAAATGAGCCGGAAGAGAAAGCCAGCTATGAGCTGCAATCTCCTTGTCCCGCAGCAGATGCTATCCGGCATAAAGGAGCGAGCGATCCTCAGCTCCGAATCCATACAATCAACTAGATTGAGTAAGCATGAACTCAGTCCCTTTCAATCAGGCAACACCACATCAATTTTGAACCAAATGGAACATCTGGAGCTCACATCATCCTCTAATTGAAGAAAAAAAAAAAGAAAAGTAAAGTTCACTAGTGGTCCTCAAACTTGTTCGGCTATGTCATACCAATATCTAAATTCACAAACATGTTCGGTTGTGTCATCTCGATCCCTCAAGTTACAAATCGCTCATTTAGATTTTTAAACTTGTTTCGTCGTGTCATACTGGTCCCTAAACTCGTAAGTCAACCATTTAGGTCCTCAATATAATCTATGTTCGAGTCTCACAGCTAGTTCAAATAGCTCTACACCAGCCCTGACCGTGTCCCAGGACCTCACGGTTAGTTGTGCCCCTAGCCGCGTCGAGGCCCCTTGTCAGAGCGAGCCCCTATGGACGAGTGTTGCGCTGGCTATGCCTCCCAAGCCACGCCGCCCTTGAGCCGTGAGCTCACGAGAGGCTCACGATAGAATAGAAGGACAGAGAGAGCTTACAAGAGAGATAGGAGGGAGGAGATGGATATGGAGCTAACATGAGGCCACAAATGTCAGCATGCCACATTAATTAGCATATGGGCATGGGTCTAGACCCGTTTGGACGTACTGGCTATGAGACCTGAAAATAGATTGAAGATCTAAATAGATGATTTACGAGTTTAGAAACCTAGACAATACAATTAAATCAAGTTTGGGGATTAAAAGGACGATTTGCTTGTTTAGAGACTAAAATGACATAGGACAAGTTTGAGAACCTAAACCAGGGACAGATGCACAGTAAGTGCATGGGGGTACAACTGTACCCCAAATTTCTGCAAAAATACTAAGCACATACTCCGTATACCCTTTAGTCCATTATATATGTATAATATATTGTTAAGTAGTAAGCCGAAGTGCTAGTTCATCCGACTGGGAAAAGAAAGTTTCATGTTTCTTTTTTGCATTGTTTCTTTTGAATCTAGTGATTTCTTCCTTTGCTTTTTTTATGACAAGCAAAAACGTATTAAACTTGTAAAGTTTTATATATCCTCAAGATCTGACGAGTACAAATCTGGTCTAACTTTCTTTGCAACTTAATATATTTGTTGTTGATGTGTGTAACAACACATGGTTCCAATAAGCAAAGGATCTTAGTGAGCTCCCTCTTAGACTTTGAGATAAACAAGCACAATCGCTTTAAACTTGTTTATTTATTGCTTAAATTACTCGTGTTGAGAGAGTATATTTTATCCTACCTATGGCTAGTTCAAGTGTCGGAGTATTTTCAGCAATGAACCATGTGAAGACTAAGCCTTGAAACAAGATGGGTGATCAATATACTTGAATGATTTTTTGATCACATTTATTGAGCTCGTGACTTTTTCTGATGTGTAAGCGATGAAGATGTCATTAAAAATTTCCAAGAGTTGCGGAATGGCTTGTGAAGATTTAGTTTGTACTCCCTCCATACTTATAAAACATGTCGTTTAGGACATGATTGTGCTTACCAAGGAGTAATTAATTAGAGGGTATTTTTCCCTATGTGCCTCTATTAAATAGGATTGCGGGTGCATTCCATACGAGAAAAAACCATAACTCAAACGGCTAGCGTAGTGCGTCGTGAGCCCTGAGGACCGGGTTCGATTCTTGATGGGCGCATATTTTTTGGTAGTGCCCTGATTTTGCATGGCACTGTTTTTTTTCGGCTGAACGTGGCTGAGCGCGTTTCTGCGCGATTTTAGCCTGGCGCGCGCGAAAGATGCATGTCGCTGTGCACTGGCGCTCGTTTGTTTCGTTCGTTTTTTTTCGTTTGAGTTCACTGGCGCTATTTTCTTTTCACTGCGCGTGTGCTCAACAGGCCTGACGCTTGGAGTGCTTCATCTATTTAAACACCTCGTACCTAGCTTGCTGCATCTACTACCTTACCTCCTTGCTTGCTTGCTTAAACTACCGTGCTTGCTTGTTCTTAGCCATGTTCATCTACGACATGGCTTAGTTTTTCTTCTTCTTCCACTTCTCCGTACGACGCAATGGGTGATCCATTCCCTACCTTTGATCTGAATGTTCGTATAGAACAAGATGACGACGGCAACCTTCTCTTCAATCTCAACGAGCCAATATTGGAGGATCACAACAACGGTATTGTGTCCATTGTTACTCAGTTTGCTCTTTCCATTTCTGATATTCATAGTAGCCGTTTGCAAATGTCGTTTCCTTTCTCAGTTTGTTGTTTCCTTTTTCAACAGGAATTGATTTGAACTTGCCACTTGATGAATTTGGTGCTGTTGACTTCGATTATGTACAAAACCTCTCAGGTAAGCCATGGCTATTAATTGACGTGTATTTGATTTGATCTTGTCACTTGATGCAATTAGATTTTTTTATTGGTAAGCATGGCAATTATTTTGAATGTGCCATTAGATAAACCTGCATGCCGTATCTACTACTCCGTGGCTTGTTTAATTTCTTTTAATAGGACAGGTCGTGGCTAACAAGTGATTATTTTTTTAATAGAACATGTTGCTCCCGTTGAAGCAAATCATCAAAGAAAAGACATGACAGAAGACGTCAGAAAACAAAATTATCAATCATTGTTGGCTAGAAGCAAGAATAGAAAACTAGGCAAGAAAGATACAACAATCGTTGCTGATCAGTTTGGAGTGCACATTCGGACAGTGCAGCGCTGATGGAAGCAAGGTAAAATCCAACTTGCAAATAACATTCTGGTTATGGTTGCTAGTCGAAAGAAGGGTAGAAGTGGTCGTAAGGCAGTCCCTCTAGATTTGGAACGATTGCGCAACATTCCTCTCAAGCAAAGAATGACCATAGAAGATGTGTCTAGTAAACTTGGTATTAACAAAGCTAGGATACAAAGATATTTGAAAAAAGGTTTGCTTAGGCGCCACTCTAGTAGTATCAAACCATACCTCACAAATGCTAACAAGAAGACTAGGTTGAAGTGGTGTGTTGATATGATTGAGCAAGGTTTGGTTGATGATCCAAAATTTAAGGATTTGTTTGACTTTGTGTTCATTGATGAGAAATGGTTCTACCACTCTCAAAAATCTGAAAAATATTATTTGCTGCCCGAGGAAGATGACCCACATCGCACTTGTAAGAACAAGAACTACATCCCTAGGCTTATGTTCTTGTGTGTATGTGCTCGGCCAAGGTTTAGGAATGGAGAATGTGTTTTTGATAGAAAAATAGGTTATTTTCCACTTGTCACTTATGAACAAGCTATTAGAAGAAGTCACAATCGTAAAACTTGTCGTTGTGGCAGCTGCCGCGTTTTTGCGAAACATGTCGTTGTGGCCGCGTGACCCCGTACGTGGTCGCGTTTGCCCTTGGAATCCTTTTGGCTACCTTCCTTCGCTAATCACGCGCGCCGCCGAGCATTAATCGCGTTTGCCGCTTCGTTTCCTTCATCGACCATTCACTAGCAACCCATTATTGCGTCGCACTACCATTCTCGCCGCACGGCAGCGTGGCACTCCCTTCATCGTCGCAGTACAGCGTCGCCGTCGTTCCTCATCGCCACGGATGGATCGCTCGCCTGCATGGTCGCCGCACTCTCGCCACACGGTCGCTGCACGCTCGCCTGCACGCTCGTCGTACGCTCGCTACGTGGCGAGCTCACTGCACACTCGTGGCATGGATTGCTCACGTCCACGCTCACTCGAATTGCAGCTGGACAACGTCGAGATGACGCCGCAGGAGTTGCCGGACTCCGTCGCGCTTGATCTGGACTCCGTCGTTGAGGTGCCGGACTCCGTTTGGACAACATCGAGATGATGCCGCAGGAGTTGCCGGACTCCGTCGCGCCTGATCTGGACTCCGTCGTTGAGGTGCCGGACTCCGTCGTGCTAGACAACATGGAGCCGCTAGACTCTGTCGAGGAGGTGCCGGACTTCATCGAGGAGGTACAGTGTCCTCGCTGCGGCACGTTCCATGCTGGCGGCGTCTTCGGAGAAGCCTGCTTCCAAGCTCACCACAATGCTCGCAGGTGTGCCCGTTGTGGCCTTTTGCATGAAGACTATGATGTGCCAACAAGGTTCCTCTATGGCATGGACAAGTTTGATTGTGAGTTCTTCATTCCTGATGTGAAAAAACTTGAAATGCATGGTAACACCATCATTCTGCCTGAGGAAGTTGTAAAGAAGTTGGAGGAGCACGATGAGAAGATGAAGCAAACAAAGATCAGTCCCCAGGCCAACAAAGAAGATGAAGTAAAGCAAGATCAGTAAGGTACATGCATTTAACCTAAGATACATTGTAGGATCTGTAATTTGCATCTTCTAATTTGCATAAGGTAATTTCCAACTTCTAATTTGCAGGGAGACTACTAATGGCTTCAGCTAGCAAGGAAGGTTCATAGGAGATTCGCAATGGCAGCCTATCTTCTCTCTCAAGTTTTTGTTTTTGCATGTGAGGAATCTTCAACTTGTTGCATCCTTTGACCTTCATGGCTTCTTTCAAAACACTTTTGAAAGGTCCTAATGGCTAGAGGGGGGTGAATAGCCTAATAAAATTTCTACAACAACACTTAACCAAAATAGTTAGACAATTATGAGGCGAAGCAAGTGTTGCGCTAGCCTACTCAAAATGCAAGCCACCTACCACAATTCTAGTTTAGGTAGTGTCGAATCACACAAGAGCTATGACACTACCCTATGTTAGTGTGCTCTCAAAGGCTAACTAAAGAGTCACACCAACCGAGCAAGCAAACTCTCACAACTAGCTACACTAAAGAGCTTGTTAACTAGTTTACGGTGAAGTAAGAGAGTGATCAAGAGGGTTATACCTCCATGTAGATGAAAGAACCAATCAATCACAAGGATGAATAACAATGAAGACCAATTACCTTGGAATCAATGATGAACACAATGATTTTTACCGAGGTTCACTTGCTTACCGGCAAGCAAGTCCTCGTTGTGGCAATTCATTCACTTGGAGGTTCACGCGCTAATTGGCTTCATACGCCAAACCCTCAATAGGGTGCCACACAACCAACACAGGATGAGGATCACACAAGCCACGAGCAATCCACTAGAGTACCTTTTGGCTCTCCACCGGGGAAAGGTCAAGAACCCCTCACAATCACCACGATCGGAGCCAAAGACAATCACCTCCTCCACTCAATGATCCTTGCTACTCCAAGCCGTCTAGGTGGCGGCAACCACCAAGAGTAACAAGCAAAATCCGCAGCGAAACACGAACACCAAGTGCCTCTAGATGCAAACACTCAAGCAATGCACTTGGATTCACTTCCAATCTCACTATGATGATGAATCAATGATGGAGATGAGTGGGAGGGCTTTGGCTAAGCTCACAAGGTTGCCATGTCAATGAAAATGGCCAAAGGTTATGAGCTACAGCCGGTCATGGGGCTTAAATAGAAGCCCCCATGAAATAGAGCCGTTATACCCCTTCACTGGGCATAACACGGGCTGACCGGACGCTGACTAGACGTAGCACCGAACGCTCCGGTCGTGAATACCAGACGCGTCCGGTCGGCTTACCGGACGTGTCTGGTAGCCCCCAGACTGCCACGTGTCTAGTTCAAACCATCATAGCCGTTGCTACTTAATTTGTCGATGACCGGACGCTCACACCGGACGCTGAGTCACAAATGACCGGACGCTGAGCCGCAGCGTCCGGTGGAGTACAGTAAGCACCCTTGCTCGACCGAACACGTCCGATGATACCGGACCGGACGCTGCCAGCGTCCGATCGACTGCCCTACTAAAACTGTGTCTGCTGATTCACACCAGACGTGTCCGGTGTGGCGACCGGACATGTCCGGTCGCTGAGTCTGTCGCCAAGATACCGGACGTGTCCGGTCACATACCGAACACGTTCGGTCACTCTGTAACCAGCGCGACTAACTCCTCTTCGACTCTATCTTCTTCACCCTTGCTCAAATGTGCCAACCACCAAGTGTATCACCTTGTGCACATGTCTTAGCATATTTTCACAAACATTTTCAAGGGTGTTAGCGCTCCACTAGATCCTAAATGCAAATGTAATGAGTTAGAGCATCTAGTGGCACTTTGAAAACCACATTCCGATACGAGTTTCACCCCTCTTAATAGTACGGCTATCAAACCTAAATGTGATCACACTCTCTAAGTGTCTTGATCACCAAAACAAAATAGCTCCTATGGTTTATACCTTTGCCTTGAGCTTTTTATTTTTCTCTTTCTTCTTTCCAAGTCTAAGCACTTGATCATCATCATGGTATCATCATCATCATGCTATGATCTTTGTTTGCTTCGCAACTTGGAGTGTGCTACCTATCTCATGATCACTTGATAAACTAGGTTAGCACTTAGGGTTTCATCAATTCACCAAAACCAAACTAGAGCTTTCAACTTTGTAGTGTTACAAAAATCCTGTTTTCTTTCCATGGAGAGTACTCTAAGAATGCCTACAAAAATGTGATGAAGAAATCAATCAATTAGTTATTGAAGAAACAATGAAACAAGTGCATTATCTTGTTGTATGAAACAATTGATCATTTACCTGTTGCATGGCTGAAACAAGATCTTTAATTGTTTTTGCATCCTTCTTGTATTGAATAGCTTGAATAGCTCTAAAAAACCCCAAATCTAGAATGTTAAAATCTAGAGAATTGGGTGGTTGACAATTAGCCGAATATCAAACCCATCTTGCTTAGCAACCTCACAAAAAATAGGATCATCCACTTTTAAATGAGAAGGTGCATTATCTTGTTGTATGAAAATTGGCTTGTTCACATCTTCTCTTGGCCACTTGGCTCGAATTGCAGGGAGCACTCTATTTACCATGAAATCTCTGATCACATCCCTTGTGATTGATGTAATTGGCTTGATTACTTCTCCACGAATGCGAATGTGACTTCTTCTAATAGCTTGTTCATAAGTGACAAGTGGAAAACAACCTATTTTTCTATCAAAAACACATTCTCCATTCCTAAACCTTGGCCGAGCACATACACACAAGAACATGAGCCTAGGGATGTAGTTCTTGTTCTTACAAGTGCGATGTGGGTCATCTTCCTCGGGCAACAAATAATATTTTTCAGATTTTTGAGAGGTAGAACCATTTTTCATCAATGAACACAAAGTCAAACAAATCCTTAAATTTTGGATCATCAACCAAACCTTGCTCAATCATATCAACACACCACTTCAACCTAGTCTTCTTGTTAGCATCTATGAGGTATGGTTTGATGCTACTAGAGTGGCGCCTAAGCAAATCTTTTTTCAAATATCTTTGTATCCTAGCTTTGCTAATACCAAGTTTACTAGACATATCTTCTATGGTCATTCTTTGCTTGAGAGGAATGTTGCGCAATCATTCCAAATCTAGAGGGACTGCCTTACGACCACTTCTACCCTTCTTTCGACTAGCAACCACAACCGGAATGTTATTTGCAAGTTGGATTTTACCTTGCTTCCATAAGCGCTAAACTGTCTGAATGTGCACTCCAAACTGATCAGCAACGATTGTTGTATCTTTCTTGCCTAGTTTCCCATTCTTGCTTCTAGCCAACAATGATTGATAAATTTGTTTTCTGACGTCTTCTGTCATGTCTTTTCTTTGATGGTTTGCTTCAACGGGAGCAGCATGTTCTATTAAAAAAATAATCACTTGTTAGCCACGACCTTTTCTATTAAAAGAAATTAAACAAGCCACGTAGTAGTAGATACGGCATGCAGGTTTATCTAATGGCACATTCAAAATAATTGCCATGCTTACCAATAAAAAAATCTAATTACATCAAGTGACAAGATCAAATCAAATACACGTCAAATAATAGCCATGGCTTACCTGAGAGGTTTTGTACATAATCGAAGTCAACAGCACCAAATTCATCAAGTGGCAAGTTCAAATCAATTCCTGTTGAAAAAGGAAACAACAAACTAAGAAAGGAAACGACATTTGCAAGCGGCTGCTATGAATATCAGAAATGGAAAGAGCAAACTGAGTAACAATGGACACAATACCATTGTTGTGATCCTCCAATATTGGCTCATTGAGATTGAAGGGAAGGTTGCCGGCGTCATCTTGTTCTATATGAACATTCAGATCAAAGGTAGGGAACAGATCACCCATTGCGCCGTACGGAGAAGTGGAAGAAGAAAAAAAACTAAGCCATGTCGTAGATGAACATGGCTAAGAACAAGCAAGCACTATAGTTTAAGCAAGCAAGCAAGGAGGCAAGGTAGTACGGCTATCAAACCTAAATGTGATCACACTCTCTAAGTGTCTTGATCACCAAAACAAAATAGCTCCTATGGTTTATACCTTTGCCTTGAGCTTTTTGTTTTTCTCTTTCTTCGTTCCAAGTCCAAGCAGTTGATCATCATCATGGTATCATCATCATCATGCTATGATCTTTGTTTGCTTCTCAACTTGGAGTGTGCTACCTATCTCATGATCACTTGATAAACTAGGTTAGCACTTAGGGTTTCATCAATTCACCAAAACCAAACCAGAGCTTTCAATCTCCCCCTTTTTGGTAATTGATGACAACCCTTATATAAAGATATGAATTGAAATTCAATTGAATCCATGTTGCTTGCCCAAGCATATTTACCATTTGTAAAAGGATATGGACAAGTTTCATGAACCCCAAATGGTAGCAATTGCTCCCCCTACATATGTGCTAAGAGTTTGGATTGTAGCTTGCACATATGCTTAGATAGGAGATATAGGAGTCAATGTCTACCACATGATGCTAAGGTATAAAAGATGGACCTTTGAAGCGTGATACCAATTGGAGTGCACCAATATACCATCCTTAGCACCATGGTTAGCTCAATACCACTTAGAAATATTTGGAAATGAAAGTTATCTAGTGATTTCATTTCATCATTCAATCTAACAACTAGCATACATCACACAAGCATGGATATTTTTAAATTTAGAACTTATGCCATGCAAGCAAACATATGAAATGCACATTCAAATGCACCATACAAGTTCATGAGCTTGCTCCCCCTACTTGTGTGCTCAAAATTTTAATTGATCCCTTTCCTTTTTCACTTTTCTCCCCCTATGTCATATATCAAGTATATCTTTATGTTTCTCTCCCTTTATGATATTTCTCCCCCTTTTTCACTATTTCTACTACTATCTTTGTTTCTCTCCCCCTTTGTCATCAATGACCACAAAGGTTGTAAATATAGATAGTATTACTTGTAGGGTCGAGATTATCAATGTCAATCAATGGGGTGAGGATCATTTTCCCAAATTTGGTCCAATCTAGATCATTTGCCAAAGATATTTAACTCCGTTTGATCCAAGGACAAGCTTCTTCACACCTCCAAATAAGGGTTATCTTGTACCATGTTGAGTTAAATACTTAGAGCTCATTTTCTAGATCAAACATTAGGTTTACAAGCCCATAAACATGTCATATGCTATCACTAGATCAAATCAAGCATAGAAGCAATAGTGATATCATATAAACATCAAAATCATTTGATTTTCATGAATGAGCCTAATAAAATAGAACCACTTGAAAGGTCCTAATAAAATTGAAAATGTGACTAGGTGCACTAATCATGTCCTTAGCAAAGATGTATGTCATGCCAATCAACTTTTACCTTGGATTGCTCGAAGGAGAGGCATGCTATGTAAGTGGGGGGGGGGGGTGCATCAACACATATTTGAGAAATCCAATATGTTCAACTCATTCCTTAGCTTGCAAAACCTTTTCTCATCTAATGGCTTGGTGAATATATTGGCAAGTTAATCTTCGGTGCCTACACTCTCAATGCAAATGTCCCCTTTTTGTTGATGATCTCTTATGAAATGATGACGGACATCAATGTGCTTTGTTGTTGCATGTTGAACTGGATTGTTGGTTAGCTTGATTGCACTCTCATTGTCACATAGGAATGGAACTTCCTTGAACTTGATTCCAAAGTCACACAAAGTGGTCTTCATCCAAAGTATTTGTGCACAACAACTACCGGCAGATATGTATTCGGCTTCGGCGGTTGATAATGCAATGCTATTTTGCTTCTTTAATGACCATGAAACAAGTGATCTTCCCAACAATTGACATGTGCCCAAGGTGCTCTTCATTTCAACCTTGCATCCCGCATAATCTGAGTCGGAGTAACCAACTAGCTCAAACTTTGCTTCTTTGGGATACCACAAACCAACATTTGGTGTATGCTTCAAGTACCTCAATATCCTCTTTGTAGCCTTCAAGTGACTTTCTCTTGGTGAGGCTTAAAATCTTGCACACATGCATACACTAAACATGACATCCGGCCTTGATGTGGTCACATAGAGTAGGCTTCCAATCATAGACCGATACAATTTTTGATCCACCATGTTTCCATTTGCATCACTATCCAAGTTGCCATTTGTTCCCATTGGTGTGCTAATGACTTTGCTATCAATCATGCCAAACTTCTTGATCATGTCCTTGATGTACTTGCCTTGACTCACAAATGTACCATTCTTTAGTTGCTTGATTTGAAGACCAAGGAAGTAGCTCAATTCTCCAATCATATACATCTCAAACTCATTAGCCATCATCTTTCCAAACTCATCACAAAAGTCTTGATTGGATGATCCAAATATGATGTCATCAACATATATTTGCAATACAAATAGATCTTTTCCAATCTTCTTGATGAAAAGAGTGGTGTCAACTTTGCCCATTGTGAACCCTTTAGAGAGGAGGAAGTCCCTCAATCTTTCATACCATGCTCTAGGTGCTTGCTTCAAGCCATACAATGCCTTCTTCAACTTGTATACATGGTTGGGCTTCTTATCATCTTCAAAACTGGGAGGTTGCTCTACATATACTTCTTCATTGATGTAGCCATTGAGAAATGCACTCTTAACATCCATTTGATAGAGCTTGATGTTGTGGGCACAAGCATAGGCTAGCAAGATTCTAATTGCTTCCAATCTAGCAACCGGGGCATATGTTTCTCCAAAGTCAAGACCTTCAACTTGAGTATAGCCTTGTGGTACCAATCTTGCTTTGTTCCTTACTACTATCCCATCTTGATCTTGCTTGTTTCTAAAGACTCATTTGGTTCCAATCACATTGTGTCCCTTTGGTCTTTCTACCAACTCCCATACTTGATTTCTTGTGAAGTTATTCAATTCTTCATGCATAGCATTCACCCAATCAATATCCTTCAAAGCTTCATCTATCTTCTTTGGTTCAATGGATGACACAAATGAGAAGTGTTCATAAAATGATGCCAATCTTGATCTTGTTTGCACACCTCTTGAAATATCACCAATGATAGTGTCCAATAGATGATCTCTTGCAATATTGGTTGGTTGGAGGATTGGAACTTGATTGCTTGCACTTCGATGGTGGGTCCTAGGGCCGTTCGATGGGCCCCAGGGGCTCAATGCTTCCCTACGGTGGGATCCCATTCAGAGACCTCCCGACCAGTCTCAAACATGACTTAGGGCATCCCAAGCATTTGCTTGCTTGGGCCTTGGCCATGTACAGGCTCGCCCATAGTCATCCCTGACTCTGTTCGTCCTGGGGCGGCTATTGAAACCTTTGGGGGCCTAGCCTTCGAACCCCTAGACCGTAATGGGCTCGGTGCCCTTTATCGTGTTTTTTCGAGCCTCTAAGTGTGAGCTTGGGTTGCTTGTCTTCGTTCTGGGTGCAGGAAGAGCCCCCGAGCCTCTACACAGAGCGAGAGGGCAGTTAGGAGTTCCCCTGGCTTTTTGTGCGACCCTCGCACATCCTTTTCGTTTGGAAGGAGGGGTTGTTTGCTGAGCCCTCAAGTGCGAGCCTGGGTCACTGGGTCTTAGCAAGGTTGCAGGAAGAGCCCCCTAGCCTCTGCATGGAGCGAGAGGGCGATCAGGAGCTCCCCTGGCTTTTTGTGCGACCCTTGCGCGTCCTTTTCGTTCAGAAGGAGGGGTTGTTTGCCGAGCCCTCGAGTGTGAGCCTAGGTCGCTGGGTCTCGGCAAGGTTGCAGGAAGAGCCCCCTAGCCTCTACATGGAGCGAGAGGGCGGTTAGGAGTTCCCTTGGCTTTTTGTGCGACCCTTGCGCATCCTTTTCGTTTGGAAGGAGGGGTGGAATATGCTAGGCTACCCTCAGTGGGCACGAGCGGTGACACTTCTGGTGAGCTATTATCGGGTAAGTCCGAGTGGAGGCCCGTGCCCCATTCAATAGGGGTCGACTAGCGGTCTAGAGACGCACTCCAAAAGTACCAGAGGGCTTCTCTAGTGGGTCCCAAGGCCGTTTGATGGGCCCCAGGGGCTCGATGCCTCTCTACGGTGGGATCCCATTCGGAGACCTCCCTGCCGGTCTCGAACACAACTTAGGGCGTCCCGAGCGATCGCTTGCTCGGGCCTCAGCCATGTACAGGCTCGCCCATAGTTATCCCTGACTCTGTTGCCCTGGGGCAGCTGCCAAAACCCTCAGGGGCCCAGCCTTCGAACCCCTGGACCATAACAGGCTCGGTGCCCAGTTCCTTTGTCTGAAAGGAATCGGGTGGGGGATATTCCCCTCCCATCGACTGACAACGGTAGGTGCGCCTTTTGAGGCGGTTTTCTCGGGGAGGCAAAACGGCGCCTGCTGCTGCTATGGTCGGATGCGACGCTATGTCAGTGGATGGGACATAACTATTCTTGCGATTAATAAGGAAAAGGTGGGTACATGGGCGGTAAAATCGGATCTGGATTAACTTTATCAGATTTGAGGGAAACTTCCTCGATTTCATCGCCCGTCCGATTCATCCCCTCCCTGCATAAATACACAACGAGCCTTGCCCCTCCCCTCCTTTCCTTGCCTGCATTTGCCTTTGATGCCCTCGAGCCGTTGCTAGGAACAGAGAGCACTGGGGAGAAGAAGGGAGAAGGGTGAGGGAGAGAGAGAGAGAGGTTTACCGCCGTAGCCGCATTCTCCACCGTGCAATGGCCGGCGGCCCTATCATCCTCCTGGTGGATCCTTGGGGTTCGTTCGACATGTCCGTGGAGACGCTGCAGTCGCTCATCGACGACAACGTTCTCAGCCCAGTTACCGACCCCAATAGGCCAGAGTGGATTGCTCCATCGGGCGAGCCAGAGCCGATGCCACATGATGGGTACATTGTGAGCTTTGTGTCTTTCCACGAGCATGGTCTCGGCCTGCCAGCGGACCGGTTCATGTAGGCGCTCCCGCATTACTACAGCATGGAGCTTCACAACTTCAATCCTAACTCCATCGCGCAGGCGGCCATCTTTGTCGCCGTCTGCGAGGGGTACTTGGGCATTGCCCCCCATTGGGAGCTATGGCTCCACCTCTTCTGGGCGGGGCATACCACCAAGTCGACGGGTACGAGGAAGACGATGAGGGCCGGCGGCTGCACTCTCCAAGTGCGCCAAGACCGGCAGCACCTTTATATCCCGGCCCAGCTCGTGTCAACCAATCGTCGTTGGTACACCAGCTGGTTCTACCTCTGCAACGATGACGGTGGACTTCCCCCCTACACCGGGCGGATCGTGGAGAGCTAGCTAGAGAAGTGGAGGTATGGCATCCCATTGGCCGACCAGCCCAAGCTGCAGCCGCTCCTAGAGGGGCTGGAGAGGCTATGGAGCCACAGCCTTACGACGACTGTGGTTGTGGCTGCCTTCCACCCCCAGAGGGTGCTGCCGCTGATGGCTCGGCGGTGGCACCTATTGTCGTAGAACCGACCAATTTATAAGAGTACAAGTATAATGGCATCCCGCAAGCGGTCACACTGTCATACTTGAACCCATATAAACCCAGTAGTCCGTCGAGTACCACGACGGGTCTCAATAAATGATTTACAACAACCAAGATCGTACAGGATTCAACATACATGCCACATATTACATAAAGTTCACAGATATATTTTGTCATCAGAGTACGAATAAAAGTTATTACAAACCAAGTTTGATAAATAAAGCGGAAGCAAATAAGTTCAAAGATAAAGTTTCCAACATAGTTTGATACAATGCCAAACCAGATCACGGTCCACAAAAGCAAGGATAGGAATTAATAAAGAAGCCTGCCCAAGGCTTACTCCTCATCCACAGCGGGATAGAAGCAACTCTTGCAATACCCATGATACACAGTGCCATCTGCAACAATGGGAAAATAAACCCTGAGTACGAGAAGGTACTTAGCTAGACTTACCCATCATGAACCAGAAATAAAATGACTCCAAGGATTATGCAAGGCTGTATAAGTGGGCGTAACTCGGCAACAATTTTTGCATAAAAGCAATTGAATCATGGTATAGTTACAAATTCTTTACTAGGTTAATTATAACTATCCATTTCTAGGTTAGCAACTATCCTGTGCCAAACATGTGGTATATCATTTAGAAGCATACAATAGTAACCATACTGCGTATTGTAATTCCCTTTTTATCCGAACCATCATGTTTCATAACACAGTTGCTACGATGTTGGGACTAGCCAAGTTTCTCACTATCCGGGAGAGACGGCGATTCAAATCGATTTCAACCAGCTGGGAATTTATTCCTAACACAAACCCAGGTCTACTAGCCACGATAGCCTTAGGTCACCTTTGGTACAACTCCGGTACACATTTCGCGGGTCCGTACTATGCTGCACAATCTGGAACACCAGATGCCAGGATGCTTAGGCCAAGCCTGCCCTTGGGCTCAGTCTGATCGTTCCCCGGAAGGAGCGCACAACAGAACGATTCCCGGCCTGAGTTGAATTACTCGGCTTCGCGGTCGGAACGAGTTATCCGGCCAGCTAAGTGAGAGGCATGCGTTCAATCTTGTCAGAAGCGCCAACAACGGTACGGTCCTTAATCGACACAGACGGGGATAAAACCACACCCAAGACCTCCATATCTTGTCGCTTCTCTATCGACTTCCTGTCCGGTCTCGATTTACTTTTACCCCATGGTTCTTGTTCCACAATAGCAAATATAGCCAACCATGCTCCGGTATCCACCTATATCTCGCAGGTGATAGGACATCACCCGACTTCTACCGGTCTAAGCATGGCTAAGCATATATATTCGATCCTGGACCTATACCGGTTAAAGGTGTAATATTTGGACAAGGAATGTACATGCATCAAGTGGTTCCATTCAACTCGTATAACCTAATGCAGCAATCATAAGTACTTAAGTAAACATTTGTAAATTACTAGGAGACTTATAATGCTCCGGGGCTTGCCTCACAGAAAGGAAGTAGGGCGGTGGTCAGGGCACTCCGGAAGCTCTTCAGGGTTCTGCTCCACGCCTTCGGGAGCTGCGGCTTGTGGATCCTCCTGCTGATTCCCTTCCTCTGCTTCTTTGAATTCCAGCAACGTGATCTCTTCCTCCGATCCTAGATGCATGAATATGGCATAAGTATTATGAATGCATATATGGTAACAAGTGCATCATGTTTATTGAGTAGGTGCATATCTCTTCTCGGTTATTTAATTATCTACTTCCATAAGGCATCGATTATACCATAAAATAGCAGCTACTTGTTTCACTCATAACTGGAGTTCTACAAATCCAAATCTAGTGATCCTAGACTTTCTGGAAAGCTTATCAAATTCTGTACAACTTTGTTATTAACCATTTTTACAGTACACATCATTTTCCACATGTAACTCATCAAACTATAGAATCTATCCGTAAACTATTCAACATGCAATATAAAGTAACGATACTTCTACTTCATGTAATCATTCAAAATTTGACAACATAGAATCTACCAACAGTTTAAGCATACCAAATACATTTAAGATCATATAATGGTGAAGCCCAAACTATTCAGTTAATTGCCTTTATTATTTTATTTATATATCTAGGTTAAATAATAATTATATCTCAGATGTGCTTAATAAATTCTCAAAAATTTACAGTGCCTTACCAATGCTATCAAAAGACTACTATAAAAATTTCATATCATTTTACTAAGTAGAACATTCTATACAAAAATGACAAGGAAGCAAGGCTTGAAATAGCATAAATGGAAAATCCTATTGAAAAGTGTCAAGCAATAGATTTCCTATTTTTCTCAACATCCATATGGTACTAGGATTACCTCCAACAAATTTCATGAATTTTGAACTCATAATTAATTTATGAAAATTCATGCAAGGATTGATTATCCATAAAAGAAAAATCTATAACTATAAATCTACCCATGCACTGGTCCTCAAATTTTTACCAGAGCTCATATATGCTAAGACTAGCTTACCACAAAAATTTCATAAATTTTAGGAGCACAGGAACTCTAGATATAAAATAAACAAATTTGAGTGCATTCAAAAGCACATTTCAAATCCCTATTTAAATCTCCAAAAATTTCTACTGTTGAAGATAAAAACATATTTTTCCTAAATACTACACTTCCTAAGGAACACAACCAACTTTATTTCACAATTTTTGAAGTTACCAAACTGGAGATCTAAAAATAACAAAAACACATAAAATTAGGATTTAAATCTGAAAAGAATGAACTAGCTTTCAAGTTGGAGTCGCTGACAAACAGGACCCACAAGTCAGGGGACCCCACATGTCAGTGAAATGGAACAGAGCAACGGCGCGGAATCAATGCGGGAACGGCGGAGCTCGCCGACGGCGGGGTTGCCGGCGGTGACATCATCACCGGATGTTCTACTCGACATTGCGCACCCAACCATCTACTTGGTGGGACTGCTCGTCGGTGCTAGCAATGGCGACGGCGCTCATGGCGAAGCGGTGGCGCTGGACGACGGTGAGGCACTGGTGGAAGCCACGACAAAGTCAAGTGACGCACTCTACAGGACTACGGAGACTCTACGACGGTGGCTACACGACCAAGACGGCTAGAGCGGCTCCGACGAAGCACGGCCACGGCAGCAGCCATGGCGGAGCTCCGGCGAAGGCAAACCCGCGATGGCGCAACGCTGAACGTGGCTTACCAAGGCAAAATCGTGGGTGCTGCATGGTGGAAACGGTGGGGAAAATGGAGACGGAGCTACGAGCGCGACTGATTGGCGAATGGAACGACGGTGAGCGCTGGTGAGCTCGGCGGAGTGGCTGCGATGGCGATGGTGTGGCAGGTGCTCGGAGGCTGCGCTGTGGTGAAGGAGAAGCCAGATAAGCGAAATGGGAAGCGTAGGGCGATGCGGGCGAGCATGGGGGTGTTGAAGGCGTGTACTGGCCCGACGTGGCCTGGCTGGGCAGAGTAGAGGCGACACGCGGCCTCTCCTCCTCCACGCGGCGGCCATGGCCTGAAGGTGGTCGGCCACTGATGCCGTGATTCAGTTCATTCAGACAACCCGAAGCCGAGCCTGACACCAAGTTTTCACGCTGATGCAACGGCTAATCCATGGCTCCAATTCGTAACCGACCTAAACAACTTTTGTAGACCTAAGTACCAGCTACAAATCTTGTTCAAAGAACCCATTCTAATTTGTAATAGAAACGGAGTAATATCGCCCCAAACATCGGCTGTCAGTCTGTCAGTTGAAAAAGACTTGGTGAAATTTGCTGTGTTGAAATCAGTGATTTGATGATTTTTGTGAGACCAATTCAAGCATGTTAGAAGCTAAATCAGTCAATGACCCAAAAATAAAAGTTGTTCCTTATGTCAAATACTACAACTTTGCTTTAGTGAACTCCTCCATGCAAGGTCTCTAACACCTAGTTCCAAATTGGTCAAACATGTCACATTTAAAAGATGAAACACATCAAAGCATGGCTTAATGACCTATTTACCCCTAACCATGAATATCAAAGTTGTTTATAATGATACTCTAAACATGTTTAAGTAATTTGCAAGGTCATTTAATCATTTCATGTAGTAGTCACTCATAGAGCTATTTAAAGTAATCACATGAAATATGCCTTAAAGGCTTGATTATGAAAAGTAACTTTCATGAACCATGCACTAATTGGTAACCCAAGTGTGGTTACATGTTTTTGTGACTCACATCTACCAAGTATATGTTTTCATTCATGATTATTTGCATAAGTACAAAGAAACATGCAAAAACAAGCAAACGTTGCATATGTTTCAAGAAACACGAGATAACAAGCAATGTTTCATATGTTTCCATCAAATGTTTCAATTGTAAATGATGATTTATGAATGCTTGATGCTCATGCTCATGTTATGCAAGTCAAGTTATGCAAGGCTAACACTCGAGGTGTTACACCTGTTCGAGATGACACCGAATGAGCCGATTGAGGGCATCCAGATGTCTGCTGTCCCCCTCTCCAACAAGGAGATTCTACGTTGGGTGAGGGAGACGGTGGAGGGGTGGCTGAAGATCGGTGATCTAACCCTGTTCATGATGCGCCCATCGCGGGGGTACCTCTCTCTAGTAAGTCACACGCTGCTGTGGCCCCCGAGGCCTCCTCGTTCTTCACCGTTTTTTGTTTCCTTATTTGTGTTCGCCATTCCTATAGGGGATGAGAGATGTGCGAGCCTCCCCGCCACCCGTTCCAAGGATGTAGAGCGGCGGGTGGTGAATCGGGCGCATGCCGAGGCATAGAAGAAGCGAAAGGATGCCGAGGAGGCAAAGCGCAAGAGGAAGATCCTTGAGCATGCGGAACTAGAGAAGCGCCGCTAGCAGCAGAGGCAGAACAGTCTCCTAGTGGAGGCGTCCCCATCACTGTCACTGTCGATGGACTCCTCGAGCGAAGATGATGAGAGCGAGGTGGGGCGAGGTCCCTTGGACCACCTCCCTGATGTCGGGGCGTTGGCGAGCAGCCCAGTGTTCTCGGGAGGAGGAGAGGGCGCCTCAGGGCCGGCGATCACCCACCCTAGGGCCAAGGCCGACATGCCCGAGGTACGGGTGTTAGGGAAGCGCGCCATCAGCCTGGTGGGCTCGACGGTAGAGGTGGAATAGGTGGCGGCGGGGGGCGACGCAACTGCCCCTGCAGAAGATCGAGGGGGTGCCAGAGTCCAACGAGGGCTAGCTGGCACTAGCGGATACAGAGGCTATGCCACCACCGTTGCCACTGCCATTGTAGAGGAGGGTCGCAGTGCCAAAGCGATTGCATCCCTGCTCAAGGTGAGGGTTTTTTCAGTGGAGTTCGTATCGTCTCCCGCTTGCTTTATGGTCATATGCTGACCAAGTGGGTGTTTTGCCTTCAGCCAAAAGCGTCAGGCGGAGGTGCCTACCCTGGCGCTACGTAAGTCGCTCAAGGTGAGCACGGGCTCCACCGCTCAACAGGTGGTGGAGGTGCAAGCCACCGCACAACGTGGCATGGCATCGGCAAGGGCTGACCCGAAGGAGCTGGTTGCCCAAGGAGAGGCTACCGAGGTGGCCATGGAGCGAGCGGGGGAGGAAACACATACACCCCGTGAGGCCGAGGCCTGTGAGTCAGATGGGGCCAAGGCGCCCTCAGTTACCGAGGCCACTGAGGGCGAGACCGAGGCCCCCTAGACTTCTGAGGCTGAAGTGGCAGGGACCAGAGCCCCTGAGACCACCGAGGCCGGGGTGCCAGGAGCCGGTGTGAGCACGGCGAAGCTGGCAGCCCAAGAAGTGGAGGCGGAGGTGGGGCAAGCCTCAATACCGCTGTCGGTCCAAGGCCCGTCGCCATTGCAGGAAAGTGCCCGGGAAGTGGAGGTCCATTCGATCTCCTCCGACAATACTTCCTGGGAGAAGGAGGTGGCCAATACCGAGCTGGCCGGCACCGTGGAGCAGTCGGCTCCGAACTCTAGCGAGGAAAGATCAGCCCTCGTGCGGGTACAACCCGAGCCCCACGGGCAGGATCACCCACGTGTCTTGTGGCGAAGCTAGGATGACCCTGAGTGGGAGCCCCTGTTCACCCTCAAGGACGCGGCCGAGGGGGGCACTGGGACACCTTCGAGCAATACCGTCGTCTGGTGGAGCGGTCACTACGGACAACGCTATCCATCATGGCCGACGATCTGCCCAGGGTCACCTAGGTTCACGCCTTCTTTTCTCATGCGGTGTTGTCTTTTTTTGAGTCTTCTTGTAGTGCATGACCCTTGTTCTACCTATCCAAGAGCTTGAGGCTCGGTCCCTCAGGAAGTCGCTGTTCCTCCGGTGGGAGAGGGACGTCTAGGACCAGCTTCGGCAGCAGAAGGACCTGCTCGCCAATGCCAATGAGCTTCTATCGGCGCGGAGCATGGAGGTGGAGGACCTCTGCCTTCATTGTGCTGATATGAAGGCTGAGGCGGCTATGGCATGAGAGCAGGTCGCCCCTTTGGCGGTGTGAATCAAGGAGTTGGAGGAGCTAACCCGGGCGGCCGGTGATCAGGACACCTTCAGGTCCTAGGCTGAAGAAGCGATGGCCTCTACCAAGGCCCTCGCTGGGCAGCTAGGGGCGAAGTAGGGTGTGCACCTGCTGATGAAAGGCACCCTAGCAGAGGCCCTTAAGGTGGCCGAGGCATCCCAAACCAAAGCTCTGGTCTGGAAGGGAAAGGCCGGGGGTGAGTCCTATTCCCCTCATTTTACTTGTTTTTCTTGTGTTCGACCCTTAACTCCCTGGTGTGATGCAGAGCTGGAGAAGGAGGCTTCCAGGTCGGCCGAGGCTTCTCAGGTCGAGGTCCAGGGCTAGAAGGAGAAAGCCGAGGCCTCCCTGATTGAGGTCTAGTGCTGGAAAGAGAAAGCTGAGGGTGAGTCCTGTAGGCCTTCACCCCTATTTGGCTTATTTTCTTTTGCACTTAACCCCATCCTGCTTGTTTTAGCGCAGGGTTGGAGAAGGAGGTCTCTCGGGCAGCTGAGGCCTCTATCACAGTACAGGCGGTGCTCGAGGCCGAGATCGGGGAGCACGACGCGCTGCAGAGTGCCGCCCGTGCTGTCTACGAGGCCCTGGAGATTGAGGGGCTCCAGTCGGGCAGCTCCCTTAGGAGCCGCTTGACCGCATTGAATGGCTAGGTGTGCGAGCGACTCCAGGGAGCACTGCACATGGGCGTCAAGCATGCCCTGGCCGTCATCTCCTCGCACTATGTCGGTGTCGACCTCGAGGCCGTTAGTGATGGCTATGTCTTGGCCGAGGACGACGAGGAGGCTGATGAGGAGGTTGCGAAGCTGATGGAGGCGGCTGAGGGCCCCAGCACGGTGCTGGCCAAGTTGTTCGAAGAGGAGGTGGTTCCTCCCACGCCGTCCGCCGATGCAGGAGATCCTAAGCCTTGACCTGGGCCAAAGAGGCCGTGTAAATAAATTAGGATTATTATCATGATGTTTGTGGCCGTTGAGGCCTTTTTTAAAGTACTTATGCGTCTATGCTTTCTAATTGTTTCTTTTTACGGTATTTCTGAGCCTCTGCCCTCTGTCTCGTTTCTGAACATATCACTTGCAAAAAACTTCCTCGGAGCCTAAGTTGTCCCTAGGGCGAAAGGTGGTGAGGTAGTGCTGTAGCCCAGAGGCGTAGGCCATCTCGCTACTCGGCCGACCTTTTGGCCCTGAAACAGACTTTCGGTCCTTAGGTCTTTTACAATTGATTTGTCAGAGCGTGCTAGAGAGTTGGGCATAGAGTTTTTTTTTCGAAAAATGACTAAAAAATGGTGCGTGGGACTTAGGTGGGGAGTCCCCCCTTCTAGCCCCTGAGGGAGGCTCGGTTCTGCAGAGGAAGAGCCGTGTCTCCCTTATGATGTTATCGTAATGCTGAGGCCCATGATGGGCTCGGGGGGTTTCTCAAAAGTTAGAACAATTAAAGAACGCTTCTTTATTGTATTTCGAGAAACAATATATACAATGCTTGGAATTTTAAGGGTAAAAGTGACGTAGCTGTTCTATGTTCCTAGCGTTGGTGAGGATTTCACCCTTCTCGTTGGCTAGCTTATAGGTCCCGGGCTTTAGCACTTGGGTGATGATGTACGGCCCTTCCCATGGTAGGGTCAGCTTGTGGCGGCCCTTGTTGCTCTGCCTTAGTCTTAGCACCAGGTCGCCCACCTTCAGGTCTTGGCTTCAAATGTGCCGGGCTTGATAGCATCATAGGGCTTGCTGGTACTTGGCCAAATGTAATAGTGTGACATCTCGGGCTTCCTCCAGTTGGCCGAGGGCATCCTCACAGGCAGTGCGGTTGCTTTGCTCGTTGTAGGCCTACAGCCTCAGGGAACCGTACTCCAAGTCAGTGGGGAGGATGGCCTCGGCTCCATAGACCACGAAGAATGGTGTAAACCCTATGGCTCGGCTTGGGGTGTTCCTCAGGCTCCAGATGACCAACGGGAGTTCGGCAAGCCATTTCTTGCCAAATTTATTCAATCGGTTGTATATTCTTGGCTTGAGGCCTTGTAGGATCATGCCGTTGGCACGCTCTACTTGGCCGTTTGTCCTAGGATGTCCTATGGCCAACCAGGCCACATAGATGTGGTAGTTGTCACAGAACATTAGGAACTTGTGGTCGGTGAATTGTGTCCCGTTGTCAGTGATGATGGTGTTTGGAACCCCAAACCTGTGGATGATATTAGTGAAGAACAACACCGCTTGCTCGGACTTGATTCGATTGATCGGATGAGCCTCGATCCACTTGGAGAACTTATCAATTGCTACCAGTAGATGGGTGTAGCCCCTGGGGGCCTTCTACAGAGGCCCAACCATGTCGAGCCCCCACACGGTGAACGGCCATGTGATGGGGATGGTTTGGAGGGCTTGGGCCAGGAGATGCGTCTGCCGCGCGTAGTACTGGCATCCCTCGCAGGAGCGTACGGGCTAGGTGGCGTCAGCAACTGCCGTTGGCCAGTAGAACCCTTGGCAAAAAGCATTTCCGATGAGCGTCCGAGGTGCTGTGTGGTGCCCGCAGGCTCCCGTGTGCATGTCCCAGAGTAGGGCTTGTCCTGCCTCAGTGGTGATGCATCGTTGGAGGACGCCAGATGGGCTTCGCCTGTACAACTCGCCGTTGCTAAGGACGTAAGTCTTGGCTCACCGAGCAAGCCATCGGGCTTCGGTCCTATCAGCGGGAAGCTCTCCTCGGATGAGGCAATCAAGGAATGAGACTTGCCAGTCCGTGCCCTGGTTGGCCTCGAGAGGCTCTGTGTTGACTTCCATGACCTCGGGCTCGACCGAAGGGGTCTCAGCGACAGAGGGGGCCTCAAGCCCTGTGGTGGGCTCGAGTGGTGGGCCCTCTTCTGCAGCCAAGACATAGTCGATGGAAGGCTTGTGGAGGTCTTTGGCGAAGACGTTTGGGGGACTGGGGCCCACGTCGATGCCATCTTTGCTAGTTTGTCCGTGACCTTGTTAAATTTATGCGCGATGTGGTTGAGTTTGAGACCGTCGAACTTGTCTTCAAGGTGACATACCAACATGCAGTATGCCTCCATTTTGGGGTCATGGTAGTTTGACTCCTTCATAACTTGATCGATGACAAGCTACGAATCGTCCCACACGTCGAGGCGCTGCACTCCAAGTTCGATGGCGATCTACAGGCCATTGATGAGGGCTTCGTACTCGGCTGCGTTGTTGGAGGTGGCGAAGTGGAGCCGAATCATGTAGCGCATGTGCACTCCGAGGGGTGAGATGAAGAGCAGACCCGTGCCTGCCCCGGTCTTCATTAGGGACCCGTCGAAGTAGATGGTCCAGCATTCTGCCTAGACTTGAGAAGGTGGTAGTTGGGTGTCGGTCCACTCAGCCATGAAATCGGCTAAGACCTAAGATTTGATTGCTTTCTGAGGTGCAAAAGATAGGGCTTCCCCCATGAGTTCGGCAACCCACTTGGCTATCCTACCCGAGGCCTCCCGGTTATGGATTATCTCTCCCAAGGGGAAAGATGACACCACGGTCACTGGGTGGGACTCGAAGTAGTGACGCAGCTTGCATTGAGCCAAGACTATGGCGTAGATCAGTTTCTAGATGTGGGGGTAGCATGTCTTAGTCTCAGAGATCACTTCGCTGATGAAGTAAATAGGTCGTTGGATGGGTAGGGCATGCCCTTCTTCCTGCCTCTCAACCACCACGGCTGCACTGACCACCTAGGTTGTTGCAGCGACGTAGAGTAAGAGGGCCTCGCCCTTGGCTGGTGGTACTAGGATGGGAGGATTGGTGAGCAATGCCTTGAGCTTGGCAAGGGCTTCTTTGGCCTCGGGGGTCCAAGAAAAGCGTTCCGATTTCCTCAAGAGGTGGTACAGAGGCAAGCCTTTTTCGCCAAGGTGTGAGATGAAGCGGCTTAGGGCCGCAAGGCATCCCATAACCCTCTGTATTCCCTTGAGGTCTCGGATTGGCCCCATGTTGGTCATGGCCAAGACCTTCTCCGAGTTGGCCTCGATGCCGTGTTTCAAAACTATGAATCCTAAGAGCATGCCTCGGGGGACCCCAAAGACACACTTTTCAGGGTTGAGCTTGATGCTCTTCTCTCTGAGGCATCTGAAGGCTATTTCCAAGTCGCCGATGAGATCACTAGCCTTCCTGGACTTGACCACGATGTCATCCACATAGGCCTCGATGGTTCGCCCGATGTGCTCACCAAAGACATGGGTCATGCACTGCTGGTATGTGGCCCCTATGTTTCTGAGGCCAAACGGCATAGTCACATAGCAGTACATGCCGAATGGTGTGATGAAGGAAGTCGTGAGCTGGTCGGACTCTTTCATCTTGATTTGATGGTAACCAGAATATGCATCAAGGAAGGATAGGGTTTCACATCCCGCAGTGGAGTCAATGATTTGGTCGATTCAAGGTAATGGGAAAGGGACTCTTGGACATGCCTTATTCAGACCGGTGTAGTCTACACACATTCTCCACTTCCCATTTTTCTTCTTAACGTATACAGGGTTAGCTAACCACTCCAGATGGGACACTTCTTTGATGAATCCGACTGCCAAAAGCTTCTACACCTCCTCACCGATGGCCCTGCGCTTCTCCTCGTCAAATCGGCGTAGACGCTGCTTCACCGGTCTGGAGTCGGCCTAGATGTCCAAGGCGTGCTTGGCGACCTCCCTCGGTATGCCCGGCATGTCTGAGGGACTCCACATGAATACATCGGCATTTGCGTGAAGAAAGTCGATGAGCATGGCTTCCTATTTGATGTCAAGGGTGGCGCTGATCCTCAGCACCCGGTCTTCGGAGACGTTGGGGTCGACCGGGATGAGCTTGATGGCCTCCGTGGGCTCGAAAGTCCTGGCGCGATGCTTGGAGTTAGGCGCCTCGCTATCGAGTCGGTCGAGGTTGACGATGAGGGTCTCGGCCTCTACGAGAGCCTCAGCGTACTCAATGCACTCGACGTCGCAGTCGTATGCATGCTCGTACATGGACTCGACAGTGATGACACCGTTGGGGCCCAGCATTTTGAGCTTGAGGTAGGTGTAGTTGGGGACCGCCATGAACTTAGCATAGCATGGCCGCCCTAGGATGGCATGGTAGGTTCCCTTGAACCCAACCACCTCGAAGGTGAGGACCTCCTTGTGGTAGTTGGAGGGAGTACCAAAGCAGACAGGCAGGTCGATGCGCCTGAGGGGCCACATGCGTTTCCCTGGCACAATGCCATGGAAAGGCATGGCATCACCCCGGAGCTGTGACTGGTCGAGCTCCAGGAGCTCCAGGGTGTTGGCGTAGAGGATGTTGAGACCGCTGCCTCCGTCCATCAACACCTTAGTGAGCCAAGTGTTGCCGATGATGGGGTCGACGACGAGTGGGTACTGCCCGGGGTTCAGGACATAATTGGGGTGGTCATCCTGATCAAAGGTGATTGCCTCCCGAGACCAGTTGAGGTACCGAGGAGCGGCCACCTTCACTGAGAAGACCTCTCGGCGCTCCCTCTTCCGCTGACATGCCGTGAGGCACGCTGAAGGCCCGCCGAAGATCATGAAGGCGTTGTGCACCTCGGGGAAACCGTTGTCCTTGTCGTCGTCCCTGTCATCGGCGCCCCTCTTCTTGGCATCATCGTCGGGGAGCTCAAGCCTGGTGTAGTAACACTGGAGCATGGTGCACTCCTCGAGGGTGTGCTTCACTAGGCCCTGGTGGTAGGGGCAGGGTTTCTTAAGCATATCGTCGAAGAGCCTGGGGCCTCTGGGGCCTCGGAGATTCTTGCGCTCTGTGGCTGCGACTAGGCCAGCCTCGAGGACTTCTTGCTTCCCCTCGTGACCCTTCTTCTTTTTCTTGGGGAGGTGGGGAGCCGAGGCCCCAGGGGCCTCGTTCCTCCGCTTCCCCTTGGCGTCGTTGTCGGGGAAGATGGCCCCAATAGCCTCTTCACCCGAGGCGAAGTTGGTGGTGATGTCGAGGAGCACGGCCACTGAGGTTGGTATATTCCAGCCCAACTCTCAGACCGGGTCTCGGCAGGTGGTGCCAGAGAGGAAAGCCTGGACAATTTCTGAGTCGCCGACACTTGGCAACTCGGTGCATTTCTTGGAGAAGCATTGGATGAAGTCTCGAAGAGACTCGTTCGGCCCCTGGCAATAACTCTTGAGGTCCTAGGAGTTTTCAGGGCACATGTATGTGCCCTAAAAGTTCCCGACGAAGACCCTTACCAAGTCACTCCAGTCGTGGATCTACGAGGGAGGGAGGTGTTCAAGCCAGGCTCGTGCCGAGTCTGACAGGAACAACGGGAGGTTGCGGATGATGAGTAGGTCATCATCCATGCCGCCTAGCTAACAAGCCAGGCGGTAATCGGCCAGCCAAAGTTCAGGATTGGTCTCACCGCTGTACTTCATGAAGTTGGCCGGTTGCCGAAATCGAGCCAGGAAATGAGCGACGTGGATAGCTCTGCTAAAAACTCGAGGGCTAGGCGGCTTAGGACAAGGACTACGGTCCTCCCCACTATCGTAGCGGCCACCTTAGTGCGGATGGTAGCCGCAGGCAGGCCCCTCATTGTCATGGCACTATCGCCTGCTGACCACATCGTTGTCGCCTTGCGCCTCGCGTTGGTTGACGAGGCGGTCGTGCACCGAGGGGACCCTATTGGCTGTCGGTGCCCAAGCAGGCTCAGGATGAACTGAGGCCTCCCTATCCTACCATGGTGGTGCTATGGGAAGTTCCGAGGTGCCTCTATGCCATCAAGAGGCAGAACTTTCAGCCTACTGCACTGCGACAGTCTCAAGGAGGTCCTAGAGCTCATCGTGAGCCCGTCATCCCTCCGTGGTAGAGGGCTCAGGCATCGTCCGGTTAGAATTGCCGCTACCATGATGTTCTGGCTAGCACGATTGAAGATAGGGGGTTGCTCACCCCCTTCGTCGTTGTTGATGCGGTGATTGATGTTGCGAGCCCTTCGCCGGGCTGCTCTGCCCTCGCCATGACCCTGCTGCTCTTGCTCGAGAGTGTCTCAGAGCTACTATAGCAGGAGTCATTCTTGCTCAACCTTGGCCTGAAGCTCGCAGAGCTACTCCAAGTCAAGGCGTTGAAGCTCCTCAGGGTTCCCATTCCGTGCTGTCGATGGCACGATGCGTGGAGGTGTGGCATCACCTGCCCCCTGGCAAAGCGGGGAACGATTGCCTACCCCCTCGTCCTCATCGCTCGATCTTGGCATCCCGAGCCCAATGTGGAAACACTCGTGAGTGGGGTCGTAAGTGTCTTCGTCGTCGGAGTCGGAGTAACCGAAGTAGTAGTCGCTCGTGGACAAGAAGCGACGCATAGCTTCAGGGGCGCGAAGCCCGAAAAAGTCTGCTCTGGCCCACGCATTATCTTCCTCCGAGGAGTCAGCGTGGGTATGGGTCGAGGTCATAGAGCCGAGGTCGAGGGCAAAGCGTTGGTGGCGTCCTGAGGCCTCCGCGTGTGCAGAAGCATAGGCAGAAGCATAGGTGGCGGCGGCATTCCTTAACCCTAAGGGGTACGGGGATGGTGCCATCATTGGGCTTTGCTTTGCCGAAGTTGACTCCTTAGGAGGTGCGGGGCAGAGCTTGATGATGGGGCGTCGATGCGCACCATCGGCGCCTTTCCCATGTCCAGGCTCAGGCTAGACAGGTCCCCAACCAGGGACCTTGTGCCAACAGCTGGGCATGGGATACCGACGGAGCGTGGCGCGTCACCCTGAGCTTGCGCGGGGTTAGGGTGGTCCTGCCCGTGCTATGCCTAGCGAGTGCGATGAGAGCGGTGGCCTGGGCGCCGTCTGTGCCTAGGCTACCGAGGTGTGACGTCGTTGATGGCCGGTGGGGCTCTGAGTGAGAGGAGTACCATATCATACTCATGTCCTAGAGACATGAACTCTAGGCTCCCGAACCAGATTATCGTGCCGAGATGTAGTGGTCGCACGGGGTCTGCCATCCGAAACTTGTCAGGATGACGAAGATGACACACAGTAGCTCCCCCTACCTGGCGCGCCAACTGTCGGTGTTTTGGACCGACGGGCCCTCAACCAACTAGTGAAAATGTACTGCGTGCCCCTAATCCCGGATGGTGATGCAAAGAGACACAAGGTTTATACTGGTTCAGGCAATAGACGCCCTACATCCAGTCTAAGAGATCGATCTTGTATTCCTTGCACCAAAGTGCATGTAGTAGGGGGTTACAAGCGGGGTGAGAGAGGGAGCTAGTCCTAGGTCTCTGCGTGGAGCGGTGTGAATTGCTTGAGATGTTGATCACAGGCAGCGGGGAAACGTGCATGTTACAGAGTGTCGCTTGCGCGAGTGAGTGAGTCTATCTGTCTATCTGTGTTCACATTCATCTATCTCATGAGCTCGTCCCTAGAAATGGCCCTAGTCCCTCCCTTTTATAGTTGAAGGGGGACAGGGATGATACATGCGTTCGCTACGTGGTGTCCTATGGGCGGAGGTGGCGTTTCTGAGCCTTGTAGCTTATCACTGTGGCGGCATGGTCGACGAAGCGGTCCTTGTCCTTGATGCACTGGGGCGACGCGCTGGTCACACCCGATCCTATGCGACGTGGGAGCTCCAGTGATAGCTTGATGCAGGGCACGGCGGGCGACGTTCCATTCGCTGTGTGTTGACTGCGTAAAGAGCCAAGGCTTAGTTGGAGCCGAGGCTGAGCCATCATGGGGGGCTCGATGGGCATGAATCCTGAGGCTGCCGAGACCCTGAAGTGGATTGCCAAGGCTTGGAGGGAGTAGTTGGTCCTGTACACTGATTCCAAGGATATAGTGACCCAGACTTAACTCCCCATGCCGCGTTGTTCCTAGGGCAGGGGTTAGGTAGCACAGTGCAGTGCGGGCATCGGTCGTGGGCACAGTGCCGAGCACAGCAACTGGAAACCCCTGCCCTGTCCTGTCTCGGGCGGCATGGTGTTGATGTGACTCCCATTTCATTGGTCACTCCACTGTGTCGAGCCATTGTCCGGCTGATGTCGCGGGAGTGGTTGGTCGCATTAACTGGACGTGATGTTCTGTCAGAGAGATCGATCAAGGCAGAGGCAACGGGGTCGTTGCCGAGCTGGCCTCGAGTGAGGCGGAGAATCGACACCTCGTCCGAGACTTTATGCGCGGGGCCTCGAGCGAGACGGAGAATCGGTTCCCTGTCCGAGGCCTTTCGTGCGAGGTCTCGAGCGAGGCGGAGAATCGGCAAGTCATCCGAGGCCTTTCGTGCGAGGCCTCGAGCGGGGCGGAGAATTGGGGGCTGTCCGAGGCCTTTCGTGCGAGGCATTGAGTGGGGCGGAGAATTGGGGGCTGTCCAAGGCCTTTCGTGCGAGGCCTCGAGTGAGGCAGAGATTCGGTAGGCCGTCCGAGGCCTTTCGTGCGAGGCCTCGATCGAGGCGGAGAGTCGGTGACCTTGGACAAGGCCGGGGGTTATCCAATAGTTGTCTCTTGGCTTTGATTTTGACAAGGTCTAAGCGATTTTTTCGATTTTCACTTAGGGGACCCCTTTTTATGGTACCCGACACATATGCAATGAGATAGAGCATCTAGTGGCACTTTGATAACCGCATTCCGATACGAGTTTCACCCCTCTTAATAGTACGGCTATCAAACCTAAATGTGATCACACTCTCTAAGTGTCTTGATCACCAAAACAAAATAGCTCCTATGGTTTATACCTTCACCTTGAGCTTTTTTTTCGCTTTCTTCTTTCCAAGTCCAAGCACTTGATTATCATCATGGTATCATCATCATCATGCTATGATCTTTGTTTGCTTCGCAACTTGGAGTGTGCTACCTATCTCATGATCACTTGATAAACTAGGTTAGCACTTAGGGTTTCATCAATTCACTAAAACCAAACTAGAGCTTTCAACTTTGTAGTGTTACAAAAATCCTATTTGCTTTCCATGGAGAGTACTCTAAGAATGCCTACAAAAATGTGATGAAGAAATCAATCAATTAGTTATTGAAGAAACAATGAAACAAGTGCATTATCTTGTTGTATGAAACAATTGATCATTTACCTGTTGCACGGCTGAAACAAGATCTTTAATTGTTTTTGCATCCTTCTTGTATTGAATAGCTTGAATAGCTCTAAAAAACCCCAAATCTAGAATGTTAAAATCCAGAGAATTGGGTGGTTGACAATTAGCCGAATATCAAACCCATCTTGCTTAGCAGCCTCACAAAAAATAGGATCATCCACTTTTAAATGAGAAGGTGCATTATCTTGTTGTATGAAAATTGGCTTGTTCACATCTTCTCTTGGCCACTTGGCTCGATTTGCAGGGAACACTCTATTTACCATGAAATCTCTGATCACATCCCTTGTGATTGATGTAATTGGCTTGATTACTTCTCCACAAATGCAAATGTGACTTCTTCTAATAGCTTGTTCATAAGTGACAAGCGGAAAACAACCTATTTTTCTATCAAAAACACATTCTCCATTCCTAAACCTTGGCCGAGCACATACACACAAGAACATGAGCCTAGGGATGTAGTTCTTGTTCTTACAAGTGCGATGTGGGTCATCTTCCTCGGGCAGCAAATAATATTTTTTGGATTTTTGAGAGAGGTAGAACCATTTTTCATCAATGAACACAAAGTCAAACAAATCCTTAAATTTTGGATCATCAACCAAACCTTGCTCAATCATATCAACACACCACTTCAACCTAGTCTTCTTGTTAGCATCTGTGAGGTATGGTTTGATGCTACTAGAGTGGCACCTAAGCAAACCTTTTTTCAAATATCTTTGTATCCTAGCTTTGCTAATACCAAGTTTACTAGACACATCTTCTATGGTCATTCTTTGCTTGAGAGGAATGTTGCGCAATCGTTCCAAATCTAGAGGGACTGCCTTACGACCACTTCTACCCTTCTTTCGACTAGTAACCACAACCGGAATGTTATTTGCAGGTTGGATTTTACCTTGCTTCTATAAGCGCTGAACTGTTCGAATGTGCACTCCAAACTGATCAGCAACGATTGTTGTATCTTTCTTGCCTAGTTTTCCATTCTTGCTTCTAGCCAACAATGATTGATAAATTTGTTTTCTGACGTCTTCTGTCATGTCTTTTCTTTGATGGTTTGCTTCAATGGGAGCAGCATGTTCTATTAAAAAATAATCACTTGTTAGCCACGACCTGTTCTATTAAAAGAAATTAAACAAGCCACGGAGTAGTAGATACGGCATGCAGGTTTATCTATTGGCACATTCAAAATAATTGCCATGCTTACCAATAAAAAAAATCTAATTACATCAAGTGACAAGATCAAATCAAATACACGTCAAATAATAGCCATGGCTTGCCTGAGAGGTTTTGTACATAATCGAAGTCAACAGCATCAAATTCATCAAGTGGTAAGTTCAAATCAATTCCTGTTGAAAAAGGAAACAACAAACTGAGAAAGGAAACGGCATTTGCAAGCGGCTGCTATGAATATCAGAAATGGAAAGAGCAAACTGAGTAATAATGGACACAATACTGTTGTTGTGATCCTCCAATATTGGCTCGTTGAGATTGAAGGGAAGGTTGCCGTCGTCATCTTGTTCTATACGAACATTCAGATCAAAGGTAGGGAACGGATCACCCATTGTGCCGTACGGAGAAGTGGAAGAAAAAAAAAACTAAGCCATGTCGTAGATGAACATGGCTAAGAACAAGCAAGCACGATAGTTTAAGCAAGCAAGCAAGGAGGCAAGGTAGTAGATGTAGGAAGCTAGGTACGAGGCGTTTAAATAGACGAAGCACTCCAAGCGTCAGGCTTGTTGAGCACGCGCTCAGTGAACTCAAATGAAAAAAAAACGAACGAAACAAACGAGCGCCAGTGCACAGCGACATGCATCTTTCGCGCGCGCCAGGCCAAAATCGCGCAGAAACGCGCTCAGCCACGTTCAGCCGAAACAAAACAGTGCCATGCAAAATCGGGGCACTAGCAAAAAATTTGCACCCGCTAGGAATCGAACCCGGTCCTCAGGGCTCACGACGCACTACGCTAGCCATTTGAGTTATGGTTCTTTCTCGTATGAAATGCACCCGCAACCCTATTTACTAGGGGTACATAGGAAAAAATACCCCCTAATTAATCACTCCTTGGTAAGCACAATCATGTCCTAAACGACATATTTTATGAGTATAGAGGGAGTATTATATTAATTTATGAGAATTAGTGGCAAACCTGTAATGAAAACAATAACTTGTTCCATTTATATGTTACAACTATTTTATTATTATTAGTGATCGAATTATATCATTATATCATTTTATTAGTATCGATGAACTACATCAGTTTAGTCCGTACCCCCACGATCAAAATCCTACATCCGCCGCTGACCTAAACGATCAATTTGTAAGTTTAAGGACCGGGATGACACAACTAAACAAGTTTAAGAACTGTCAATGCACTTTACTCAAAATATAAATATGCAATGGATCTATCCGTGGAAGAAGAATATTTTTTAGATAATGAATGGAAGAGGAAGATAGGTGAGGGTCAGAACAAGCAGATCTTAGAGATGGAGCTGCACTGCACCTGTGTCTCACCATCACGGTCGCTGCGAATTGGCTTGCCATGCCGAGTTGCCAATATGATTTTCTTTTTCCCCCCAGATGAGCTTTGCAGTTGCCATTATTCATCATCTCGTCGCCTTTCGGTTCATGCACTTGTCGTCGATGACGACCCCGCTAATACATTTGCATTGTCGTCCACGATGATGATAAGATTGCATTTCCCAAAATCTTCTCCTCACCTCTATCGATTCATTTACCGCGTCTGTTAATGCGCCCATGGCTCTGGATCCTAGACCGCCACCACTGCCGTCTTGAACTCAAGGTCAAGGGGTTCTGTTAGTGTCTCGACTGGTCGCATAGATAGAGCTTGATCAGTTTTTTCTTAGGCGAGTCTAAGTGGATGGTTTCATGGCATTGTTTCCAAAACTGCTATGCCATGTAGACTGAAATGGAACTTAGATAAAACATTCACTCTTAATAAAAAGTTTCATTCTATAGTTTCATAGACATTTAATTTCATGATTCACAGAGAGTTGGTAATCGTACAAAGAGAGTTTCATCTACTCCCTTCTCTATCTCTTCTTAAATACACTGTCATGTCATCAAAAAATACCTATATGACAACCTATTTAATGCAAATAAAACTCAGATAAAACTCCTACTGAGACTGGACTTAGTCGCGCCTGATTAGACGATTATTTTTTCCCACAGTATTAGCTAGGCCAAACCAGGTATATATTCCAACGGTATTAGCTAGGCCAAACCAGGTATATTTTTAGAGTGCTCGCCGGTCATCAAACAGAAAATTTGAACCCACGTCAGAAAATAATCTGGACCTATAATTTAGATTAGTTTTGGACTAGAGTATATCGTTGGGAACTTGGGATTCGGAAGCAATGGCCAAATTTAAAATAAACAAACTAATAAAGTGGTGTATGTAGCCGGCTGGGCCGGCCCTCTAAAATATTTTACTCCCTCTATCCCTATTTAATTTTCACTATGAGAACCATGGCTGATCAAACTTTCTTAAGTTTGATTAGATTTAGAGAAAATAATAACAATATTTGTATCTTTAAATAAGTTTATTATTAATGATCTATCTAATAATACTAATTATGTCTTATAAATATTAGTAATTCTTTTATATATTTAGTCAGAGTTGACAATTTTTGATTTTTTTTGGAAGTATGAACAACAGTTAAAAGGACTGAGGAAGTACTCCAAATGAATACGTGGATACACGGACGATCGGGCGGTGGGTCCGTGTATCCAGGTAAGTTTTACGGCATGTCCAAACCTATCTGCTAGCTGAAATTTGCATTATCGATATACTCCTACAGTCCTACGCCATACCCTCTTCGTCCTAAGACAAGTGTTGTTACGATATTCGTGCCGGTCAAATTTTCTTAAGTTGAACTAGATTTTTAAAAAATATTAATAACATTTGTTTCCCGTATAAGTCTATTATTAAAATAGATTTAACCATCTATCTAACTATACTAATTATGTTTAATATTTATATATATTTAATCTAAGATAAAAGCGAGAATGGGAACGAGCTGGGAGCATGTACAGCGTCATTTGAATTGACTTTGATCATACTAATATATATCGGCTGCACGGCTGCAAGCTTTTGCACGTACGGCGCCTCATGACCGGAATCTTTGGCAATCTTACGGCACTCACCCTGTTCGCTCAATGAACAGTGTTTTCAGCAGGAAACTGTGAATTCTGGCTGAAAAACTGACCAGCCGAACTACCCCACTGGATGACCAGACAACATGCATGGCCATGTTTGATATATGCTCCAAAGCAGCTAGCAACTAGCATGCTGTTGCTGCAACGTATGTACGTGCTGTACATGTTATGGCTGGGTGGTCCATTCGACCTTAATCACCTAACTAGGGCCAGCGCGTCGATGAGCTATGGGCGTGATTGGTTGCTTCGGGGTAGGATATCTGGATGGAGAACTGATCCTGGGTGGTGTGATGCAGGGTGAAACCATTCATCTAGATGTGTTTGGTTGTAATTTTAGGATTGGTATCGGATGACAGTTAGTTTGTTTGGTTGCCAGCTTACACCAATTTGAGGAATGAGCTGGTACTGCTAGTCGTGTTTGGTTTGGCGCATTGCACAAGGTGTGAGCACCCATGTATTACTTTGGTGAGGTTACCACCATTTTTATCATAACAAGCATGAGAACACAAACATTGTCTCACATCAATTTGTATCATCATCAACTATGACTTTAGAGCATAAGAGATATTACAAAATAATTTGGCGTGTGCCTTTAAACCCGGCTTGATCCGCTTCTTTTTTCATCCGAAACAGTATTTTCCTCTCACAAATTCATCCAGATTCATCCAGATTCCTCCAAAATTCCTCCAAACGAACGGGGCCACAAGGCAGTGGTTAACATATTGGTCTCAGATAACAGTTCTTCATCGGTTGACCGTAAGCTTGGAGCATAAGAAACACAGAAGGCAACACACAACAATGGTAACAAACAAACATGAAAACCAAATAGAATAAGACCAGAGTTCTAGTGCCTCACAAGCTCAAGGTCATCAGGTATTTGTAATCCAGTACACACGGCGGTTTAGTTATCATCATAGGCAAATCATGAACAACAAAAGTCATAGTTCTTCACAAGGTATTTTAGGGCTTGATTGGTTGCCCGAAGCACTGCAAGGAGGCATTTTAGGGCATACACCCTAGGCTCCTTTCCCTGATAGGCAACATACCAAGCCATGACATTTTAAGCATCACAGACAGTTGTAGCAACGAGCAAGAATGAACCACAGGAGCACCAGTAACAGAAAACACTGTACCACAGCCACAACAAATAACACCGGTTTGTTGCTGAGCACCTTTGGTAGAGGATTGATAAAAACTTTATCATCTTCACAACCCATGAACTCTAAGTATGATGCTTCTGCCTCTTCTTTGTTAGGAAAGCTCTTGTAGCTGTTGTTTTTAAAACCAGTTACCTGGGCATTGCATCTAACCCAGGTTGAATATACCCCAGGTACTCCTCCACGGTACACAACATACCAAGCCATTTGTCCCTTAAAAAACACATAAAAGCAAGTATAAGATGTTGACAAAATGAAGGGTAGTTCAATCGATTTGCCTCAGATTTAATTGCCTTTTCATTTGACCTTGAACTTGGAGCTTAAGAAACATAGATAGCAACAAACCTCAAACAGATTGTAGAAAATCAAGATCATGACAGGAATGAAACCATGAGAGGCATCTAGCCCAGCCATCAAATCATTAGAATTGTCCAGCTGTTGCTTGGGCATGGATGTCTCACATGGTTTGATTACAGCCATGAGAAGCATAAGCATAAGATAGAAGAAACAATGCTCCAGTACCTCACAAGTCCAAGGTCAACAATGTGCATAATACATTACTCAAACTAGCATTGTTATCTTCATAGGCAAGAAAAGGATCTCACAATTGTATAAGCCTCAGTAAAAAACTGCAATCATCCCAGGTGGCAAATAAGAACACAAATTGCTAAGGCAAGTTCATGACTCCCATGGAACCATGGGACACGTCCATCCTAGCCATCCAGTAGGCATGCCTACAACAGTTGCTTGGGAATAGATGTATCCCACGGTTTGATGAAAGACATGAGAAAAGACAAGCGGACAATAAAGCAACAACATGAATAATACCCACAGCCACCTCAGATTGCTATAGTTTGCATCATCGGCCAAATAGGAACTCCTACAAGAACAATAACAACATCTGAAATGTATTAGGTGAACTGACAATCAAAGGTATTTTAGGGCTCAGATGAACTAAGTGACAATCCATCACCCTTTGTTAATGTCTACACCACACAGATCAACAAAGCCTCACATCCATCACCATGTCTCCTATGCTATTCCAGACTAGGTGTAGCCTTGGTTAGGCGGCAAATGGTTCTTTGTAGCATCAGTTGAGGTAAGTGCTACACATCAAAATACTTCCTACAACATAAGACAATTAGCATGGCTATCTGCAAAAGTGGAGAGGCCAGCTAGTATGCATCTAAGCAAAGTAGGTTGTGCTCAGGTAGGTCCTAAGCCACAGGATCCTATGAGCCTCTATCATCTGAACAAAGCAAAGTCCCTCAGCCTTGTTCTTTAGTAGGTAAACCAGGGCAACATGAGTACCTCCTGTGAGTACCCAGGGTAGTCCATAACATAGCCATAAAGATCCTGATGCACCTCATTGTGCTGTGGAGTCTTGAAGGCATCTCCTACAGACTCCATAGCCTTGATCATTCCATTCATGAGGTCTATTTCCTCTGGGGCAAGCTTTCTTCTCTTGCCACCCCTTTCCTCTCGGCCCTTGGCATCAGAACCCTTAGAGCCTTCCATACCAGAAGGAGTTCCCTTTCTAGACTTAGCCTTTGTGCCACTTAAGTCAGTGTTGTCCTCAACGGTATCAATATCACCTTGGCCAATGTCGGTTGGAGTACCCAGAGACTCATTTGAGCCCATTGCATACCTACCTGTTGCCTGGTTACCACCAAAGATGGCCTCCATCTGAACATAGTTCTCTATTGGTGTGTTCAAGAACTTAGCATCAGCAGGATGGTCCTAGTTAGTGAAACAGATGTAACTATTAGACATAGGGGAGCAAAACAAAAGAGAAGGGATAACTGAGGTGTTATCCAAATAGTTTCTAACCTTGGTGTGGCCTAGCAGGTGTTCATCATCAAGTACTATCATATGGTGGTCCTCATCCCACAGAGCACCACTCAAATTCTTGAGCCTAACAACCTTAACCCACCTTTGCCTCCACTTTCTCAGGTGATTGTAAATCTGCTAGGTGGTCATATTGACCCCAGCAAACTCAGAGACCATGAGTGCAACCTACCTAACATGTACCTCCTTGAACCCTTTCTTAGTTTTGACCCCCTGCCCCACCAAATCATGGAACCTCCTAAGCATGAACCTAGACTGGACATGACTCTAGTGCATAGGGCCATTAGGCTGAGGGGCTGCTTGGTTGCCATCATCAGCATCAACTACCCCACCCTGTTCCACCACATTGTCCTCACCACCAATGTTAACAACCTAGTCAGGCACATTGTCCATTTCCTATCCACAACCAGTACGTAAGGAAAACAAATTGCATGATATGAAATACAAGTTGAACAGATCAAATAGGCAGAAAAGGAATAGGTACTACATCATTGCAAAGTGCCATAGGTCTCAGTAAAAATACAAGTTTCTCCAATGCTACTAAACAGTACACACACCATGCCACTACACCCTAGAATTCCCCCAGTTTTGCCACATCTGTGCAGCCCATGTCTCCCTCTGTTGTGCCCAGGTACCATTGTCAGGGACATGATCTGGTTGTGAGGCATTATCATTGATGTTAGGTGTCCATGTGGATTTAGCAGGCACATGCTCGTCCTGCCCATGCCTGAGGATCCAATTGTGAAGAATACAACGGGCTAGAACAAGCTTAACTTGGGTCTTGTATGGGTGGAAAGGTTTGTTGTCCTATATCCTGAATCTATTCTTTAGAGCCCCAAAAGCCCTCTCAACTGTTACTCTAAGAGATGAATGCCTTAGATTAAAAAGCTCTCTTTGATTTTGAGGTCGGTTTGAACCAAACTCCCTCAAATGGTACCTTGTGGCACGAAATGGTGGCAAGAAACCAGGCCTCACTGCATAGCCAGCATCGACAAGATAGAATTTGCCTAAAAATTAGCAGATAGGAACATGTTTTAGTAGTTTCATTTAGGATTAAGCAAAGTGTCAAAGTTTTTTTTGGTTTGGATGATACCTGGTGGCACTCTAAGTCCATCATCTCTTTCAAGAGCATCAGACAAGATAAGAGCATCATGTGCAGATCCCTCCCAACCAGCAAGCACATAGATGAATCTGAGGTCAAAGTCCATGGCTGCCAACACATTTTGTGTGATGGTGTGCTTCCTGTCTCTAAAGGCAGCTTGCATCTTCACAGGCACTCTAGCTAATACATGAGTACCATCAATTGCTCCTATGCAGGCCTAATTGAAAAAAAAAACATAAGTGCAAGTGAATATTGACACTAAACTGATAATGCATGAGACCTATGTATGACAAGTTATGGATACCAACCTTGAAATAAGGGTACCACCTTCTGCTCCCAAGGATCCTAGGATATACATTGGTGGCAGGAGGGACAATCAATTCATTCCTCAGCTCTCCTACCGCATATAACACCTTCTGGAAGAACCTACTAATTGTCTCTGCGGACCTCCTGAAGGTAAGGTCAACCACCCTAAACCTCTCATTGTGACCAACAACATGCAAGAACATGGCTACTTGTTCTTCAACAGATGCATGTATGCTGTCAATGACAAGCTCTCTACTACGGAAAAGGTCACAAAGTTGAAAAAAGGGGCCCTCCTCATTCTAAGAAGGTTGACACAATGCACATCATCAGATTCATAGATGTATCTAAGGTTGTTCATCCTTTGTATGTCCCTCTCAGCCAAGGGACCATAGGTGACTGAGCGCGAATCTTCAACTTTCCTCCTAAACCACATGAAAAACCAAGCCGCCACTGCAACAACCACAACAGCGGCAGCCCTTCGCCTAGCTTCAAACGCCATGTCTACCACAATAGGATGGAGGGCAACATTATGAAGCGAGCATGCAACATGGGTATGTACTGCTTAGCAAGCAAAAAATCAGACAAAATGAACAATGAAAGACGTGGCTGCCACACCAAAGGGTGCTCCTCCAGCGTATACTGTTAACCAATCAACATCATGACCTCTAGGCACTTTGCTCAGTGTGTACAACAAAATAGGCATTAACATGTACAAGATCTACACAAAACATGAGGTATAAACCAAAAACGAAGCATCATGTACAGATCTGAGCTAGGAACAGGTAAATTAGGTATAGCATCGTACATATCTGAGGATGTCAAACCAAGAACCCTGATTTCTTGGCATTTCAAGCAAAATCCACCAACAAATCAACAAAAAAACGACAGTGAAGAAGAGGAGGGGAAGAGCGCAGGTGGCATATATACCGTCCAAGCGCCGGAGGACCGAGAGAAATCCGCCGGCGAGGGTCGTCTCGGTAGGCTACCGAGGTCGAGGGGGAGCAAGACGGGAGTTCGCACCGGAGCAATGGCAGAAGGAGAGGCGAAGAGTGAGGGTGGTAACCCTAGCCGAGACCCGCGCGCGCGCTTTATGGCCCGGACGGCCTCATCTCCCGCGCTCGGTGCGAAGGTTCCCGCCAAGCACCGAGCGAGCCAGGACCGAGAGGGAAGATGAAATCGAGAAGATGGAGGCGTGCGGGATGGCGGAGGGGAAAGGTATGGAGAGGAGCAGGCAAATGGTGCGAGTCGAGATACCAATCACGCCCTCACAGCACCAACTCGTACCGGATGGGCCTTAGGACCGTCCCATCGGGGCAACCAATCACCCCCAATATATACCAACCAGCAGTCGTACGTGCCCTGCAGAGCTATATGCACCTGGAAATGACCGTGGTTTTGGTTTGCGCTAGTATAAACCAACTATGATCATTTGCTAGCTGTTTGTGTTTGGTTGTTGCTATATTTGCTAGTGGGGATCGGTGATGAACACACCGTTTATTTGAAGGTCTGGTCTCTATCCAATATCCATGCACCTGGTCCTCACGTTACGTTGTTGCCAAAAGGGCAACAGTACATGGCTGGGCTGGCTGCTCATGCATGCAGCATACACTTGCCTGTACTAGTGCTTGTTCATCTGTTTGGTCGTCATTCATCAGCGCATGATGCATGGACCAGCAGCATTTGGCGCTAGTCCAACCTCCCACCACTATACTACCTTCCATGGACGGACACACCGAACCTTTTGGCTAGGTTGTCACATGTGTAGATCACCACGTAGCACAATCCGCTAGAGTAACGTACGTCCACGTGAACGACTTCAACTCAGAAATCACGCACACTTGAAACCCGTTTCGAGGGCCGAGTTGACCAGATGTTTGTAAATTTGAAATTCTCATCAAGGACCACACGTTTTCCTGTGCGAGAAAGACTGAGCTTTATTAATAAGGAAAGGTTACATCATTTACCACTAATCTTACATCAAAATCAGGTACATGTCGCAGCCGCACTGCTGATGACAAAACTTTATAGGCATGCTTTGCTACAACATCGATCATCAACCCTATACTATTATCTCTTCATGAAAGCAAAACCAGCCCCCTGAATCTCATCCGCGAGTGCTCGTGTTTTCTTTACTTGTACGGCTAGACGGGACCTGTTATCTTATTTTGTAAATTCAAGGCCTGACTAACTGTATAACCATCAGTTTCGATAGTGACCGTGTGGGGTATCCATTGTATAGTCAGAAGAAGAGCCTCTCTACAGGCAAGCAGCTCAGCCTCTCCACCCCCGACGCTCCTAGGTGACGCTCTTGGGTGATGACGCGCCTTCGTCCCGATGATCCCCCACACCCTCCTTCGCCGCTAGCCGCCAACTGTCTTCCTCTGCCTCGTCGCTCCTAGGTGACACTCCTCTGCCCCGAGGCTCCTGACGGCGATGTTCCTGAGGCCCGATGCTCCTCTGCCACTTGTTCCTCATGTGCGGTACCCCTTTCTCCTCACACTCCGAAATTTCAACATTCAAACAACAAAATTTGTATCGTTTCCAATTTCAATACCAAGGTTGATTTGGTATTGAACCCAATTTAATTCTAGCACCTCCAATATCTACATATGTGTTAGACCTATTGTTGTGGTGAAAAAGAAAGAGAAAACCTTTGTAAATGTTTTGAAAATGCTAACTCAGTGCTAAAGGTGTTGTTGTCTCATGTGACACTATTTGGAGTTAGCACATTTGAAAAAGGTTTGAGAAAGGGGCTTGGTGGGCATTTCTGTTGAAACTACCAAAAAAGTCTTGTGCCCCCCTACAGGGCAGGAACCGAAGCTTACGCTACCCCCTAGCCACCATGGTCCAACAGGTGGGCCACAAGAAAGTCCATTGCTCCTAGGGTTGGGGCACTAGAGTTTAGGCTCTGCTAGTGAATATAGTGGGTTTAACAGTTTAACTTCAGGCCATGACCTATTCTTCTGGTGACACAGAAGAGAAGGGCACCAGATAAAGGAGTAGACACATGGCGGTGATCGACAAAGAAGAGTTTGCGTGGGTTTTCAAAGGGGGCACCAGAAGCTTCGATGGGGTCACCAATCTTTCGGTGCCCCTAAAGACCTTCTGCAGGAACTTTTTTATGCTCTAGATTTCTCTAGTGGCGATCACCAAAAGATTCACCGGAGAAAGGGCCATTTGTAGAAGATAGCAGTGGTCTATGCGCAGTTTCCTTCACCGAAAAGTCTAGTGCTACTAGTTGGACAACGCCAAAGAATAAGGTAGGATAACATCTATTTTATGATTTTAAAAGTAGTCCTTAACTTGTCATTGAGAAACCTCCATTGGTCTTCTTTGGTGGTCATCGGAAGGTTTTGGTGAGTACGTGTTTTACCTACTTAAGTGGGTAACGTCTAGTTTCTTGAGAAACTCCATAAATAGAGGGTGTGGCTGGTCATTTAGCAACTCTTGGAACTCCTATCTACCCACATCTATTAGATCTCAAGAGAACACTCCACTCACATTTGCTTGGTTGAGATTGCATTTTAGTGAGATTGGAGAGGATCTAGTGCATATGCATTGAGAGTCTGCATCTAGTTGCACTACATCATTGGTGAGGCTGCGAATTTCTTGTTACTCTTTGTGGTTGTCACCACCAAGATGTCTTGGTGGCAGCGACACCATCGAGCACCACCTAGAGATTGTGCAGGGGCTCCGGTGAAGGATTTATGAGGGGCTATTATGCTCATGGCCATCGGAGATTGCAAAGAACACAACTGTAGTAAAATCATGGTTGTTGGTGTACCTCATTGGAGGCTTACACACTAGCACTCTTGTCAAAGCCAAGTTTGAGGGCTTGTTGAGCTAGTAGAGGAGCGACAATCCTTGGATACGCCACAATGGTGAGTAGGTTGTCGATGAGCAACCAAACCTCAGGTGAAAAATCATTGTGTCATCTTGTCTCCCTTGTGGTTTGCTCTACTATACTTGCTCTTTACTTGTGCGTTCAGTTTCTTCTATAGTTGCTAGAGTAATCGAGTAGCTTTTGTGCTTAATTCATGTAATTGCTTGTTCTAATGGTAGCTTGTTATTTATCTTTCTCACTATAATTGTGTTGGTGTGCTTTAGTTTAGCCATTGCTTGTTGTTCTAGTTTCTTGCTAGTTGTAGTATTGCTACTAGATTTGTGTAGGGTTGTTCTTACTTTTCCTTGCAAGGCTAGGTGCTAGTACGTAGTGCTTATTAGGGCTCACCTATGTTAGTAATACTTGTGGCTAGTTGTGTCTATGCCTTGTAAATTTTAATAGGCTATTCACCCCTTAGACAAACCGATCCTTTCAATGACATCTATGTTTATGATGAGGCCATCAACACAATTGATATATCCACACCTACACGAGTAGAGATTATTGGACTGCTTACTCATGGTCATGCAAGTCAACTCATTTATCTTGTGGGCTCGTAGCACTACTAGGAATATCCACTTCTATGACGAACAACTTTCATCATTGAAGGAGCCAAATTTGTCATAATTTTAGTTTTATGACGAAAAACGGTTCGTCATAGAAGTCGCGTCATTCTTGAAAGTCTATGACGATTCTAAAAAATCGTCATAGAAGTGGATAGATCTATGATGAAAACTAACCATCATAGAACTACTTTGACATGCATGGCAAGGGGCAGCCACGTTGGCGGGTGCTTCCCTTGGAGATGCTTTCCATGTGTACATGCTATAGCCAGTTGCATTTGAGATGGTTTGGGTACGTGTCACCTTCTTATTGCACAACGTGGCCATTCTGGTTCTTGCACGTTTTAGGTTCTTACTAGACCACGTGTCGGGACCCTATTGTTCCATATGTCAGTTTTCTATTGGCACACGTGTCACTTCTTCATTGGACCATGTGTCATATTTTTATTGGTCCACGTGGCGTGGCCACAATACCCCGTGTGTCGGTATTTTTATTGGGCCACATGTCATGCCCTGAGCTACCCATGTGTCTTTTTCTGATTTGACCATGTGGTAGGATGGATTTGTACCACGTATTTTGTTTATTTTGGCCCACGTGCCCTATCGTGGCTGTTACACGTGTCATTCACTAGTTCATCCATGCGTTAGATTCTTATTTAACAATGTGCTTGTACCGGATCTACCACGTGCACACCAATTATTACATCAGACAAAATGATTTTAGATCTACACTGTTGCACAAAATGACTACATGCATAATTATATTGAACATGAATCAAATAACAGTAGTTCAGCTTAGTAGCAAACCACTGATAGAGTTCACATATCAAGCCACCAAAATTTCACATCAAAACAGCAAACAAACCACATGTTCACTGCATCAACAAGACTAAGAGTTACCAACACTTAAGAGCATGATATGCTCACAGAGCTTATTGTACTGCTCCTGTTGCTGTTTCTTGAACTCCTCAAACTCTCTATTAGTGTTTTCTGCCTTCTTCTTCAGTTGATCCACTTGTTCGGTGAGAATAACTGAACTTTTCTGATGAGCAGCATGCTATTCCTAAAGTCTGGAGCAGCTTGTCCTGATACCAGCATTCTTCAAAGAAAAGATGTTGCGGCTAGCCTAGTAGAGGACCTTGGAAACAACATCAGCAACTAGTTCTAGTCGTATAGTTTCCATAGCTTCCTGCGAAAACCAAGGAGTAAACATTAGGAAGAGGACTTAAATTGTAGAACCAAGAGATTATTTCATTACAAGTAATGCATAGGTCTTCCTCAGCCTACTGCTAACAGAGATTTATAAACACAATGCGTAGGTAATATATTAACTGTTGTAATATTACAACTTCAAAATGATGGTGCCACTTTAGGCTCCTCCTACTTTTCCTTCTTTTATGCCAATGGCTTCAGCTGATTTCAAGGAAAGCAAATGAAGGTACTTACTATTGCTTCTCTTACAGCATTACTCAATCCCATGTTGCTACTGGTATGGAAGTTGTTGAAGATTCCCACTGCATCAACATCTTCATGAGGTCGATCATGTTCTTTAATGAGCACTTCCTGATCGTGTCCTACACCCTTCCTATTTTTGTCTTTCTGTTAAAATTGCACATGCCTTTCTGTTGATACAAAAGACATAACGTATTTGATATAAAAAGAGTAACACAACCATTACTTACATATGCTTGTAGGTGGGCAATATAGGAGCGAGATCCTATAACCTAGTGGCACTTGACTTTTGTACGGTTTTGCTTGTTTTGCTCTGAGACCGCCTATAACCAAAATTGTGTTAGACTGCAGCACAAGTAGACCACATAAAAACAAGACAAGAAATAAATGAGTTCACACACATACACACCTTGTTCTTGGAACTTAACCATATGTGGACAAGTGCACACCACTATGCGTCATTCATGCAAGACATAGGAGAGGTCTTTTTGATTTCATCAGTGGAGACGCCGTTGAAGTAAGATCACTTGAACCTGTACCATGTCTATCATACAATAGACTAGAATATACTTGTGCATGATTCTTTTGTTGCTTCATCATTGTCATCAATGGCTAGCCTCAACTACAGAAGTGTGAATGCAAATTAAATCCATTACTAAGTTGCTCAAGGCAGAGTTGAATGTCAATAGAGGATATACATACTTATAGATAGCTTGGCCACAAATCCATTGAGATGTTCAATCCATTGCTTGTAATGTTTCTAGTGTGGGAAAATTGGTACTTGAGACCTAACTACTACACCTACCTCTAAGGCAAACTTGGCAGCTTGCAATGGATCATGTGGCCTTCTGTTTCCCTTAACAACCGAGATGGGCATCCTTGTTCTCATTGATTGAGTGGTTTTGTGAAGCCCAACCCCCTTAGTTGCTTGCCTCGACTTCCTTGCTCTTCTCTATAATGGTACTACACAATTTTCATACATTCAGATTGTTAGAAAAGTAACATGGATATCAAATAGTGTGACTTGATTTATAGACATGTCTAAGATAGTACCGACCTTCGCAAGTTTGGTCATTCTACTAGTGGGGAGGTGGAGTTTCCTCTTCAGCATGGCTAAGGTCATCTTCACATGACCAGTCCCTCATAGGGCTTTGTTCACCTTGTGTGTGCTGACTTTTGGACCTAGTTGGAAGTACAAGACGCTGCAAATCTATTGGACTAGTTAGCTTCACTCTCTTGGATTGCCATCCCCCCCAGGACCCCTATCGATGCTGCCTTTTGCCCTGCTAGCAGGGACTTCTCTATGGCTTGTTCAACCCACAACCTAAAATTGGTGAAACAAACTTAAGCGGCAAGCATGTAAAAATTGCATTGCTATCCACACAGCAAAGAATTGAATTGCACTACTACCTAAACCAACCCCCCTCCCATCCCAACATGACAAGATAGAACAAGCACCTCAATTGCAAGGGGTACTAGCTCTTCTAAATCTATATCTGTATCACCATATCCCTAAACATGCTCCCCTGCTTTAGGGAGATATTCTGGATGTCAACATGTAGATTACAAAGGCATTTATTGAGTTAACCTCATATCGAATGTCAACAAAACAGAGCAGGAGTGTGCAAATTAGGCGCCTAAACTACTGCTTATACGGAAGCCATTACTTGAATAAAGCACATGTGAACTATAGCTTATACAGAAGCTATTACTCGAATAAAGCACATGTGAACTACAATCAACTAAGAAACTTGTTGATGGTCACTAACACCCATTTTGACCATCAACTTTCCACCCAAAAGCATGGCAAAGTGAGGTAAATCATCATCATATGTGAAGAATTTTGTTTATAATTCACCTAGTTCCACTTGTGCTTCTAGAATTATTTGTATGTAGGAAATATGGCAAATTTTGGCCAAAATGGTGACAAACATGGACCAAGGAAGCAAGTGGACGTGGTAGGGCCACCTGGGCCCACAGGCCACCTAGGCGTCGCCTGGCCCCACCAAGTGCCAACTTGGCACTTTGCCACATCACCAATTCGTGGGAGCTCCTCCAAAAGCAATGCCAAGCGTTGATTTAAGTCAGTTCCAACCAAGGGTCATGATGGAGAGGTCATGGATCTATGGGCCCATTGTCATAGACTTGGAGCTTCACCAACCGACTTACCGGCCAAGTTTCACCACATGCTGCTTCTACCACCGCCATTGGGAGCCAATCATCACCGTTGGATCGTAAGGCGGTGGAATGGAGGGCCGGCCGGTGCCCTCTCTAGGCCACCCGGTGCCCAAGTCACTCAACCGACCTTGCCACTACCTACAAATACCCCTCCCCTCACTATACACTATAAATAGTGGGTGTGGAGCTTGGTGGAGAAGTGCCCCATTCATTTCCAAGCTCTCCAAGCTTCTCTTAGCTTTCTAGCTTAGCATTAGCTATAGAGTAGTAGTCTAGTAGTGGAGTAGAGTAAGAGCGGAGCTTCTCGGAGTCCAGAAGAGTCTTCTAGGTCTGGTATAGCTTCTTTGTAATTCTTTCATTTCTGCATTACTTTATTCTGTATTTATTTCAATACTTTATTCTAGTATTGCTTGCTTTACTTTAAGTACTTAGTCATTAGTGTTCATCATTAGTGAGCTTAGGTGCTTGTTGTTTGGCATTAATAGCATAGATTATCTTATCATTGGTAGTCTTTCATTAGTACTGGTTCCAGTGTCTTGTTAGGGTGCTTTGATCTCATTTCATCGGAGCTCAGATCAAAGTAGTAAGCCTATAGATTAAGTGTGGTGCTTAGGCTATAGATTACTTGTGGATATGGCTAGGCCTCTAGATAGATTGTGATAGGTGGCAAGTGGTGACAGCCTTGTCCATCCTTTGTATTCCACCATGATAGGTCTAGTTATTAAATCGTAGGGCTCATGGCAGACCTTGTCTATTTAACTCTCCTAGTTGGTAGGTGGGCTATGCCCCGAAGTACTATCGCATTTCTCCTAGTTATTTGTTTACCCTTAGTTACTAGAAAGATATATCTCTCGCTCTCTCACCTAGCTATCTCTGGTTAGCTTGTATTTAGTAGTTAGTTTAGGTAGTTCACACTCATCCTTCACTATCGTTCACCTACCTAGGATCAACTTAAGACCTACCTTTAATAAATCCTAGTCCAATATAAATTCTAGCCTTTCGCCTTCCTATGGGAAAAATATAAATTTGACACTCGGTACTCACCGAGCGAAGTGCTACGCAATAGTTCTGTGTGCTTGCGATATATCTTTCAAGTCATTAAGAAATATAAACAAAACATGTAACACCGTCACTATATATCTATATGTCCTAAGTCCAACCACTAGAATACAGCATGCATCATAAGGCCTTGTTTGGATGCGCATGTATTCATCTTGATCCACATGTGTTGAAGTGCATTGGAGTGGAATTAAACTAAGTTCTATTCCAATCCACTCCAACACATGTGGATTGAAGTGGATACACATGCATCCAAACAAGGCCTAAAAGGAATTTGGGTACCTCTTCCTATTTTTGGCTACGCTGAGTCGTCGGCACTGCCTTCTTGTCATCCTAGTCGCGGAAGTGGTGCGACTGATGTCGAGGATGGGGTAGCAGATCTAGTGTGGCGGTCATCAATGATGACACTGGGCTCGGGCATGACAGGTGCCAACATAGGTGGTCTAGATCTGGCGTGTACCACCACTAATGGTGGCCCTTCCACCGTTAGTGGACCTGCTATCAATGAAGGGGATTGGATCTGAATCTGGCTCTAGCTCTGGCTAGGGTTTGAAAAGGTATGAGAGACAATGTGGCTAGAGAGTGGAGAGAGAGTCAAGCTAATGTGCTAATGAGCCTAGCTAGGGTTCAGACCGGGGTGGTAGAGGAGGCTAGGCTTTGGAGCAGGAGCAGAGACGGTGCGGCTGGTCTGGCTAGAGAATGGAGATGGAGGCGGAGACGATGACTCCTTGCGCTTTTATGTGGCCATCACAATACCACAAATACCCTTGTCTAAAATCGATGGCGTGGTAAACCAATTTTCCACGAGGAGGGCAAAAGAGAGAGATCTAATTTTTAGTTCGTATTGGTGGCACTGCTGGGTGCGGGGATTTCATTTTCACTTGAAATCAAATTTTTGCGTAGGCAGATCACCACCCCATCTGGCATCTGGTAAGCAGAGACCGAATTTTATATGATGAATGATGATGATATATATGGAGGCATACACTAAGGCCTTATTTGGATGCATGTGTATCCACCTTAATCCACATGTGTTGGAGTGGAATGGAATGGAATTTATTTTAGTTCCACTCCAACCCACTTCAACACATGTGGATTGAGATGAATACATGCACATCTAAACAAGGCCTAATGTGTATTAACCATCGGATCACCAATATTAATCCCCCAAATTTTGGTGGACCCCCCAAGTTTTGGTGGATGGCGACTCTTGATAGAGTTTATGTGTTGATGATGCAATTACGCGGCATGTGGGACAGTCTGCCGCTAAATGCATTCTCTCAGTACCCATCTTTTCCTCTTTTGCGCACTATTTCCATCACCGTTCACCCCCTCCGGTGCCACCCACCCTATGCCGCCTCCCCCTCACCCCCTCAAAAATCTTCCCACCTCCTCCCCCGCACACTGAAACCTCTTGCCCAGATCCATCCATGCTACGGGGATCTACTACGCCGCAGCGATCTACCTCACCACTGTCTGTCAGTGCGCCACTCCTCCAGCGAGCAAGCCAGTTTAGATCACCTTCTCGCCTCGGCTCGATGAGGCCGTTTGTGATCTCCTCTTTTTTTCTTCATGATTGTATGGTGTTTGATGAAATGTATGTGTATTTTTTTCTAATTATTGCAGATGGCATGAATTAAAGTAAAGCGGTCAGAACTACCACATCGTAGAAAGAGCTAGAGGCAGGCAAACATTCTCCGAGAAGCAGAGGAACAGGCACCACCATAGCCTAGAAAGAGCCAGAGGAAGGCTCACAGTCTCCTAGAAGTAGAGGAACAAGCACCACCATAGCCCAGAAAGAGGCAGAGGAAGGCGGGCAGTATTTGAGAAGTAGAGGAAGAAGCAACCAAAGCTATGCTAGTCCTAGAGTCTGGGAATTCTCACAGGTAGACTCAAACAGCCCACTGACAGCAGCAGTGTGAGGAGAATGCTGAAATGGAACTCAGGGAGGAGGAGCTCACTGAGGAACAACTATAGCTCATGACCGAGTTCCACTCCAAAAACCAGACCAGTCATTTTGCACCTTCCTGAGTCCAATCTACAGTCAGTCATGGGAGCGCACGTGCTTGCACTCATGGAGGTTCAATGTGTGCCACAATTGGTGGTACGAGGAGCAGTCGAGGTGGTAATTTGATGTCTGCCAATGGTGGTATGAGGAGCAGTCGAGGGGGTTTGGTGTCTACAAATGGTGCTATGAGGAGCAGTAATATTGAGAGAAAGAAAGATGTGGTTTAGTTCTATGGCTTTTAGTATTATAGCTCAAAGAAGACACGGAGCATCAGGTTCTATAATATTGAGTTCTGGTTTCCACTCCTCAAAGAGCCTAGCACAAAATCATAGTTCTGGACTATGACTCAAGATAGTTTCTTTAGGAGCTACCATGCTAGAGGGATGGCACTAGCAGACCAAAGAATACTTGGTTGGGATGAGCTTGAGAAAGCAGTTGGTATACCCATCTGGCCCCTCTTTGAGCGATTCCTAGGCTTCATTCACCTTTTCAGTGAGGTTGATCAAATTGTGATAAGCTGGGTGCGTCAGTTCTATGCAATAGTGTGGATTCATATAGAGCATGACTTCATTGGTTTTATGCTCGATGGTCGGCTAGAGCGATTGTACTATATCACCTACAACTCCTTGGGGTTGACACTTTAGATAGGAAGCTCCACCAGATAGTCTACAAAGATGCTCTTCCTCCACGTCGTAGCAGGGTTAGAGGTACTTTTCCTATAGACTAGGAGATTCGGCCGCTCTTCATGGAGCCCTTCACCAATGGCTCCTTGCGTACACCAGACAGACTATGTCTAGAGGCTTATGTTCTACATATGGCTCTAAGGAAGACAGTCCTACCTCATGGCAGTAATAGGCAGTCATTGACTAGCTTGCAGAAGTGGCTACTACTATCAATATGGAGAGGCAAGCAGTTTGACTTCATACACTTTTCCTATCTAAGATCAAGGATGTGATAGCTGACGCTATTAGTACTGGATGACAGCACATGTACCCTCACATCATTAGCTATTTGCTATGCTTGATTGACTCTAAAAGGAATGGGCCGCTGTACAACGAGTCAACTTGCGAGGTTATGACCTACATGCCGACAAGTTCGGACGATCATCGTCGTGGACAACATGCTCTTAGGTCTGTTCAAGAGCTATTACCCATACAGGACAGAGAAAGACACGAAATGGTGGATGCAGCCCTAGAGCAGGCAGGGCACCAGTCTGGGATTGGAGTAATCTTGAATGTATGAATGCAAGATTTAGACTCTGATGGCAGTGACTATCGTGACCCTACGTTAGATGACCACGACAAGGGAGGGTCATCCTCTGGTGGTGTGGCCAATAAAGTGATGGATGATGTTCCACCTACTATAGAGATTTCAGCCAAGCAGGCACCGCCTCCAGTGTCCGTTCCACAACCATTGAAGCTTGGACAGATACTTGCTAGGCTAGTTATTGGCTAGGAAAAAACTAGAAGCATATGGAACAACAAGATAAAGTGTATGGAACAACAAGAGAGGTGTTTGAAAGCAAGTATTGATAAGCAAGTGCAGAGTGTGGTCATTCTCAAAGAGCAGATGAGCCAGCAATCATCTGCTTTTTGTGAGGCCATCAACCAACAAGGCCAAAAAATCAACATGATGTGCAATGTGTTCACCGGTTGCTTTAATCGACTGTACAGTGCCACAGGGGTTAAGGCCCCTAACTTTCAGACACTTTAGTTGGAATGTGGTAGTTAGGTCAACCCCATTGCTGGTTATCTGATTGGTCCTGATAATACAACTGTCCACATAGAGTTACCCATTGCGTTGCTACATATGTAGAGTTTAGCTTTAGGTCCTGATCAGGCTGGTGATCCACCTTCTTCACCCCCTCAAGTCAAAGTGCAAGCCACCATGGAGGCACATACAGAGCCTCTCAGGGCTTCTCCAATGCCTGAGATACTTGAGCTAGCTTTAGGTCCTGATGAGGTAGGTGATCCACCTTCTTTGCCCCCTCAGGTCGAGGTGCAAGTCGCCATGGGGACACATATAGAGCCTCTCGGGGCTTCTCCATCGACTGAGATGCCTAAACTTGCTAATGCTAGTATTACTACAGTTGAACATAAGTAAAGTTTAGCTTCAACTCATGAGGCAGATGATCGACCTTCTTCGCCTAATCAGGTCGAGGGGCTAGATACTACATGCGATGCCACAGGGGCACATACAGAGCCTTCTAGGGCTTCCTCAACAATTGTGGAGCCTGATGCGACCATCGAGCCTACTAATCCTACCATTAGTAGAGCTAAGTCGACCCTAGGGTCTGATACTACTACTTCAGTTTAGTAGACCAGAGAGTCCACCATTTGTCCAGGTAACCACGTCACTAAGTATGATGAGACATCAAATTCAAATGATGAGATTTTACATACTCACCAGGCGAGATGCACTCACCAGGCAAGTTTGACCTCAACAGCACCGTCATGACTTCAATGGCTGCTTCATTGTCATCACTACATCCTTTGGATGCGTAGTCACCTTGATTCCCTACCAAGGAAGGTACGTACAAGAGATTGATGATAATTCAATAGTCGAAGGGAGGGATGTGTTTGAAGGTGAGGGAATGGAGGCATCGAAATTTGGATTTAGAATGATTCTTGATGTAATAATTGAAGTCTTGCTTATGACACATTATTTATTTTATGGTTCTGTAATAAGTTGTACATGTTGAACCATTTTGATCAGAATGTTGCTATTGGTGTTTCTTATTGTAAGTAGAGGAATCCGCAAGCACACGGATACACCGTTGTAGCACTTTACTCGGAGATATTCAGGGTATCGTATTTTCCCAAAGGAATGGATGTGTAAGTCTCTTTAGCTAGTTCACCTAAAGAAAACAAGAGAGAGGTAGCTTGGGTAGTGAGGTTTTTCTAAGGATAGATATCCTAAGTGAAGATAACTTTGGCACTATAGACTTGCTTTGGGCACCGGAGCGTACCTGGTCTGCCAGGCGATACCAGCTTGTAGCCTACGTCAAACCCGGACGTGGGGGAATATGAGGGATGGTCAGGGCTGTCACCACCCACCGCCTACCCCTCAACCATGGGGAACAAGGTAAATGAAGATAGCTTCTAGCCTAGACACCACGTCTATGCTATCGACTATTACTCTAGCGTGCATGCAAGGGTTATCCATCTCTATCAGAGCCCTTCTACTAGAGCAACTGCCACAAGGACGGAAGATGAACCCACAAGTTCATAATGGACAAAGGTAGCTTTCTTAGTATATCAATGCCAAAGTTAAATACAAACTTCTTACTCCAAGTAGTAAGACAATCGTAGAGGTACAAGCAAAGGAGTGCTAGCTCTAACACGCTTCCGCTCAGTGTAACGAGTACACTAGGGGAGGTTGCCGACAACTCTGGCACTTCTCCAACTCTTTCCTCACTCACTCCACTCTTATTCTTGCTAAAGCTAAGTAAAAATGAAACTCTTCCTCTCTTCTTTGCTCACTTTGTTGTGTGTTGTAGAGGAGAGCCCTACCCCTCTATTTATATAGGGAGGATTGTAGTGCTTTAAGCTATTCTTGGCGTTAGGTTAGGGTTGCACCACCTTAGCATGGTGGCATGCCACTGCCTGAGCGAGGAGAGGCAAGGAGGTTCCTAGAGGGGGTCAGCCGCCCCCTAGGGTCAGCCGCCCCTTGACCACTGCCATTGGCCATCGCCTTCGCATGGCAGGCCTTGGGCTGGACCTAGATCGCTCCCCGATGGTGCTTTGCCCTGGTTGAGCTGAGTTGATAGGCACCTTTGTTGTTTCTTTTGTCATAGAACCGACCAATTTATAAGAGCACAAGTACAAAAACAATCGTCGAAACGATCAAATTCTCGCACTTGAGCCCATATAAACCCTGTAGTCAACTGAAATCTCGAAGGATTTCAAACCAACTTGCATACAACCAAGATCATAGTAATTCAACATAACATATCATACGTTACAACATTTCATAGATGGTTTGCAAATAGATTACATCACCTCAGAGTCATCGTTATTACAAAACAAGTGTTGTAAAGTACGCGGAAGCAAATAGTTTGACTTACACACCCAAGTTCAAATACAAATACTGGTTTGCGGATCACAACCCGCAAAAGCATTCAGATAAGAGAAACAGAGATCATGCCCATGATCTAGTCTTCGTCACCCGCCGGGTGGAGACAATACTTACATAATCCTTGATATAGAAGGTCATCTACAACAAGAGGGAATAAACCCTGAGTACGAGAATGTACTCAGCTAGACTTATCCATCGAAAACCAAAACAAATGACACCAAGGATTATGCATAGCTTAATTTAGTGGATCTAGCTGACACTTTCTTTTTGTAGAAAAGCATAAGTAATCATGATCAACTCTTAACCTGAACTAGCAGTGACTTTTAGCCATTAACCTGTCATCTATATTAGCACCTGTACTAAGCAATCATTTGATTAAGATGCAAACGTTAATAACCATATCAGGTATAAATCGTGGCAACATTATCATCATCATCATTTAACCATATCGTTAGATTAATTGAATCTACGTTGTCGCTGCTTAGTCAAGTTCTCACTATCCGGGAGAGACAGCGATTCAAATCGATTCCTATCTAGCTAGAGGGGTATTCCTAACACAAACCATGCTTCCCCTGTTAGGGTCACAAACAAGTCACCGTTGGTACAATTCAGAAGTCGCAAGTCCAAACAGTGCCATAAAATTAGAGAACCACTCTGCCATGAGTGCTCGGTGACTTAACCCACCCTTGGGCTTACGCCAATGGCTCCCTGCACATCCTTACTTCCATCTAGATTGCGGACCCCTGCTCATGTCCCTGGCCTGAATCAAGCTACAAGGCTTCACGGTCGGAATGACTTATCCGGCCAGCTAAGTGTTAGGCTGCGTTCAACATGATATAAGGACATATAGCGTATCGGTCCTTAAACGACACAGATGGAGTCACTATGTCCAAACCTACACAAGACTCCGCCTGGTCTTAATTCATTATTAACATGGTTCTTTTCCATGATAGAAAATATAGCCAACCGTGATCCACCTCATCCTAAAGCTCACAGGTGACAGGAAATCACCTGACTTCTACCGCACTAAGCATGGCTAAGCATTTAACCCATTCATGAACTTAAATAGGATTCCAGTGCGATATCTGGACAAGGATGGATATATAATGCAACAATTGGTTCCAACCAATTCCTATATTTAATGCATCATCAACGAATAAAAGATACTCAAGGTATTTGTAAAAACATGGGAGGCTTAATATGCTCCGGGGCTTGCCTTTCAGAAAAGAGGAAGGACGGTGGTCAGGGCACTCGAACAACTCCTCCTCGGCGGCTGCTTCATCGATTTCCTGCACCTTGGGCTCCTCCTCCTGGTTGGCTCTCTCGAACTCCAGCAGCGTCACTCCCTCCAGCACACCTATTGCATGAATGCGCAAGATAAATATCATGGATGCACATGAACGAAGTTAGGAATGCTCGGAGAATGCACATGCTTACTGTAGTCCGCATTTTCCGACTTAGGCTCTATTCAAATCACTTTAACTTACCAAATTTATACAACCTAATGTATAATTGCTCATCTTTAGTTAAGGACCTAGCACCTGCATCTAAGCATGTTCTCAAGTTAGGCTAGCACCTAAACAATCAACAAGAACATTGCAACAAAGCATGCACACAACCATTCATATTTTAGCGAAACAGAGACTATACAGCAGTATGATAAACTGACCATAACTGAAGATCTACAATTCCAAATGACATGTAACAAGACAATTTGGAAAGCTTATGAAATTACCTACAATTCATTTTTAGACCTCAAAGCATGATTCCAACCTTTACCAGGTCGAATTTACAGAATTACATAATCAGGTCCAAACAAGACAGAGAACAAGCAACTCCGGGATCTAACTTTGAACAGCTGTAGCTCCTAAACTATTGGGCCAAATGCCACCAAATTTTGAGAGGAGCTAGATACATAAGTTATCTACAACTTTTGTATTCACCCCATTCCCAGCAAACCAAATTATCATGGGAAACTTTGCAAAGTCCCCAGAACTGTCCAGAAAGACATAATGCCAGGAAATATTTATTAACTTATGTTGCAAACAATTAATTGGATAAAACCAACTTCACTCACTCATCACACATATCACAAGAACACCAGAAAGTAAGATGTTCATCACCAAATCATTTCTTTTAATACCTTTCTTAATTTATTTAATTATTTAAGAGGAATAATAAATATATATGCCAACTGCACCATTTAATCTACAAAAATTACAGTAGGTACTACATGCTCTAAGTAGGCTACTATAAGAATTTCACACCATTTGAGCAAGTATAACAGCCTACACAAAAATGATAAGACATAATGGTTTAAAATGACATAATTAGGAAACCTTAGTGAAAAGTGTCAAGCAACAGATTTTATATTTTCCTAGCATCCTTAAGGTACTAGGATACTCCCCCACAAAATTTCATGGTCATTGGATTCCTAAATAATTTACAAAAATTCACACAAGGATCATTCAATGATAAAAGGAAAATCTATAACTCAAAAACCATACATGCAATAACTCTCAAATTTTTACCAGAGCTTCTACTAAGCAAGAATAGCTTACCAACAAAATTTCATAATTGTTGGATCACAGGAACTCAAGATATAATTTAAACAATTTTGCATGCATTTAAAAACACATTTCAAGTTCCTATTTAATTCATCCAAAATTTCCACTTCAAGTGTTCATGTCATATTTTCCCTAAATACTAGACTTCACTATGATCCTAACAAAATTGGAACCACCCAATTTGGATCTATAAAACTAGAGATACAAATTTCACAAAACAGCATTCAAATCTGAAAATTTGAACTAGCTTTTGAATACACAGTCACTGTCACGCGGGGTCCACACGTCAACAGGGCCCGCATGTCATTGAGACGGAAACAGGGGAGGGACTGCCGCGGTGCTCCGGTGAGCTTCTCCTCGCTGGTGTGGAGGGCTCAGTCGGTTGCGTCACCACCGTCGCCATCCCCGAGCCCAACCGCGTTGAGGGATGTACGGAGCACGGCGAATGGCCCCTCGGAGCATGGACGGCGGTGGCCATGGCGGATGGCGAGGACGCCCAATGGCACGCCAGCCAACTCTGGCAATGGTATCACCCAGCGAAAGGCGCTAGAGTTACCTAGAGACCTAACTTAGAGATTACCTAAGGTAAGGACGGCTAGGGTAGTGCCGTGAGCTTGGCCGCACGCACAGTCACACGGTGGCGCCCCGAGCATCACGGCGGCATGGCTGTTTCGGCTCAACGGTGGCGAATCCAAGGACTACATCTTCGAGGTAGGTACTATGGCTCATAAGGATCCTCATGCATGTGCTAGAAGAGGCAGGAAAGGTTCAAGGCAGTCGACCACGGCGAGCTCGTGCTCGCAGCCATGGCGGACACGGTGAGGTGCACCGGGGTGTTCCTAGGCACATGCTCATTAGCGTCTAGAGATATTCCTACCAGAGCATCAGCAAGCTAGCACGGTGCTGGACCGGAGGAAAAGGCAGCTCGTGGTGCGGTGGAGTGCCACGGCCACGTGAACTGCAAGCACGGCGTGCTCCGGTGAAGTTTCCGACGACGGAAATCAAAATGTGCCTTACCAACGGTTCAAGGGAGTAGAGCGAGAGGTCCAGGAGGTGGAGTGGAAGAAGATGTGGTGATGGCTGAGATGGATTGGCCAACAACATGGTGTCGACGGTGAGCTGCGGTGGCAACGCGAGTGGCGTTGGCAATGGCAAGCAGTGGCGTCGGGAGAGAGAGCGAGTGGGAGGCAGAGCACGTGCGGGTGAGCAGAGAGGCAGCAGGCATCCTCCTCTTCACATCAGCCAGCGTGTAGCGCGGTTAGGACCAGCCAAGCGCGTGGCATCCACGCGGCGGCAAGGCTCTGCTGCCGGTCATGACTGTAGCGAATCTGAAACTCCGATTCAGTTACAAGTGAACCGACTGACAGGTGATTTTCAACGCTACATAACTCCTAAACCGTGATGATTTAGCCCATGGCTTAGTTGACAAAGTTGGAGTACTAAGTGAGATCTTCAACTTTACCAATTGGAGCTCGAGCTGGTTCGGCTTGGTTTGGGAGCTACAACGTGAACAAGTCAGGTATATGAAACTGAAATCCAGCCTTTACACTTAGAAAAATTCTAAGTGTCGAATACAACCCCAAAACTGAATTGTGGGACCTTTTTGAGCATGTTGTACATATTTTCATGACTTGGCTTCTAAACAAAGTTTGTTCCTTATAAATTTTGCTACAACTTTGCTTTAGATTGCTTAAACATACAAACACTCTAAGCTACACTTTTTAAACAGTCAAACTCAGGAGCTCTAGGGGTCCATAATGGTCAAACCATGACTTGGAAACGTAATTAGGCAAAATGATCAACATGAACATTGTTCCTAATGACATTCTAGGTATAACTAGGGTTCTTAGGAGAATAATTAGCCACACCACACATTGGTCACACCAAAATCAAGTATCACAAGCATTGAAACAAGGAAGAACAAGTGGAATGTTGCCTTTGTTTCAAAGCCATGTTTCACATGTTTCATGATTTAGTTGCATAGTACTAACTAACCATGTTTCACTAAAGTGAATTGCACATGTTGCACTTGAGTGTTGCACACTATTCATTTCATAAAACAAACACACATGAAATATAACAATATGTTGCAATGTTTCTAAAACATGTTTCATGCAATATAAGCTCATGAATGGATGCATGATGCTCATGTCCTTGAAATGCAAGTGCAAATGTGGAAGCCAAACACCTGGGGTGTTACACCTTTGTGCAAATCAGTGTCAGAAAATGCCTTTCAGTAAATTTCTCCATGTATTTATGTTTGTGACCTACAAAACATGCTTGTACCAAAACTTGTGGAAAGTGTGAGTTAAAATCCCTAATTCTAAGTTTTGGTGTCCATATTTTTTTATTTTGTTCAAATGTTGGCGGTAAGATCATGAACTTAAGCACTGCCAACAAGCTCCCCCACACTTAGTCCTTTGCTCGTTCTTGAGTAAAGTTTAAGGATTAAGCGGGTTCACCTCCTTGATTTGAAATATGTATACAGGTTATTCCAAGCTTCACCATAACTTGTGAACTTTCAAGTGTGTACCAAAATATCTTGGGTAATTGAAAAATGAAATAGCTTGGATTCAAATCTCCTTACGTTATTCATGCTTAGAAACTTGGGTTTTTGCATAATTTTGAAAACATAAAGATAGCTTTTGTTCCTTGAATGATTCGCTTAGGTCACTCAAATTTGTAAGTGGTTCCTTACCAAGGCATATTTGAAAGTTCTTGCCTTTCTTTTGATCATCCTACTTCTATAAGGCTTATATGTAGCTTTAGGCAGGGATGAATATTGTGGGGCACACTATTGACGGTCACTAACACCAATTATAAACCATCAATATAATCTGCATATATACGTAATTCCATCACCAAACATAGGTTTAGGGGTTTAAACTAATGAATTCCACAAGCTTTGGTGAATATATGACTGCAGGAGGATTTATCCAGAAAATAGCTCCTGAGACCACTATCATACACTCCAAACAAGCAAACCGACGACAACAAGTGATTCAACCCACAAAAACTATGAAAGACAACTCTAGAAGGTTCTAGAAGACACCACGCCGAAGCTTGGGCCAAACGGTCATGAAAGTGGGCCGACCGGTGTCACGGAGCCCGCTCGCCCTCCGTCACCTCGTACTCCTTCCTATGATCTACACCATTGATTCTAAGGTGGTTTTAGGTCAGTTTATCCAATGGTGGTCGGGGGAGTTGACGCAGATCGATGACGTGGCGATTCCTTGCCCCCTACTCCACCTTGGCCTATATAAATAGCCTTGTACCTCCCTCCTAGGAGCCATTCTAAAACCCTAATTCATATCATGAGGATCAGAACTAGCTATCAAGAGAAGATTAGTCCTCTATGGGATCTAGTCTTATAATAGAAATAGTGAGATAGAAAGTGAGGAAAGAGTTTGTAGAAGGTGCTGGTCTATCGGTGCTCTCTCTACGACTTGTACCTTGGCAGATTCAAGTTTTAGTTAAGCTTGCTTCTGAGATTTCTCTGGTAATCAACTTCTGATTCAAGTAAGCATCTTGTTTTATTATTCATTAGGTTTGCGACTCTTTTGAGTGCTTTATTCTCTACATAGGGGGAGTAAAGTATTAATCGTAAGTGTAAGCGTGGTGCTTAGACTTGGGTTAATCGTGGATGCACCCTGCATTCTGAAAGGTGGTAGATCACATGAGTGACATAAGTTCTATATAGCGTGTAGTATATAGCTTCGTTGATCCTTTGTAGTCCACCTCCCGTCTGTAGGCGCACGTAGGACACGGTTGCGAAGGAAAACATCCTCTATTGGTGTCTTTCCCTAGTAATGTCCCTAGTTGAATAGTAGAAGAAATAAGCTTACCCACGTCAGAACTAGAGAACCTTAGTTATCCTCTCTACGCTCCTATTTATCCTTAGCCTTGTTGCTACTCCTAGTTAAGTTAAACCTTAACCTAGTCATTACCCCTTGTTAAGTTAGACCATAGTTAGTCTCACACGTTTCCTTATAGATACGATACTTGGAATACTTTCAGGTGAAAGCTATAGCGGTATCCGTGCGCTTGCGGATTTATCTATGTGCGTTAAATATACCAACACACACTTACCTTGCATATGTTGTAAAGTCGAATCCTGGACCTCACCGGAGAGAAGCGTCATACTCTTAGATCAAAATAGTGCAAGTGTGTAGAATTTTTGGTGAAATCATACTCCTCTATTTGATATGATCTCATTTTCTAGCTTTTTATTTAGAGACATGGCTATCATATATATATATATCTATGAGCCTTCATGTGCTCATCATATATATATTTTTGAATGCTTTTGGGACCTTCATGTGTCCCTACATATTTTTCAATGCATAGCCTTCATGTCTTTTTCTAAAAATATGCTAGGGAGATCATTTTTAGAGGATGGAGTATTTATGTGATGGTGATGAAAACATGTTTTAGCATATTCCCAGTGTAGGAACAACTGTTTATTTGTGACGTGTATGTGAGTTTTGATCTTGAGAGCATGAAACATCTCTCAACGGGGGTCACAAAATTTGACCGAACTCAACACAAAGTAAGAGGCACATGTGGGAGGTTTTTGTCATGTATTAACATATATGGCCTTTGTAGGTATTTGTATGTCATTCAAGGAACATGCTATTTGAAATTTTGTTTTGTAAAATAAATCCCAAGTACTTTGCAGGAAGAGGTAAGTGTCATATCATCCTACTATATCTCATTCTTCAATTACTTAGATAAAGTTTGTTCCCTATGATGAGTGTTCACAAGTTTTTTTGGAATATTAGCAGTGAATAAAAGGTATACAAACTTTTAATCATAGGTAGATTATGGCGATGAAGCATCACTTTTTATTTTAATTTGTTTGAATTCAGTTTTAGAATTCTTTTTAATGAGGCAAGAGAGAGAGTTGCACATACCGTGATTTTTGCGTGTGTTATTTATCTGTGCAAAGTTGGAGGTGATTGTGGCGCCTCCCCCACACTTGTACCTATCTTTATTTCACATTCGGCAACAAAAAGGATCCAAGAGACAAGTGTAGACAAATATTTCTTTATTTCATCATTAAACTGGTAGGCGCATTACATGATTGGAAACAAAACAAAATAATTTGGAATGAAAGAATTAAGATTTGGAATATGCGCCTAAGAAAACAGAGCATGCGCTTAAAAATAGAACATGCACCTATTCAAGGACGTGTTTTACGTGTACCGCTCTTGCCACCTTGGCCAGACTATGCCTGAAGCTAAAGATGCAAACATTTAACTGGTGCTCAAGGCTTGTTGCTCTAATGTTGCTATCATCTAGCTATCCCTTGTGGATTTGAACGTCCTCGCGTAGGTTTACGATCTTATTTTTCAGCGAGGTGATTTGAGGATTTTCTCGAGGTGTAGGCTCTTTGTCCTCCTCAAAGATGGCGCATCATTTTAAGATAGGCGGCTTAGTGGTTCTCTTAAACCTGAGGGGTTGTCTCTTTCGAGACAGATTTTTGGACAGGGGTTGCTAGCCCCTTGCCTCTCCCTGGTCTGCGCATCAGCCCCTTTCCACACCCACCATCGAGCTTTTGAACCCCCACTATAGTGTAGCTACAGCTATAAATGGTGTTGCCCGAAGGCATTACACGAACGCTTTTTGTAGCACCTTCTGAAGTCTTGTGCTTGAGGCTATTGGCCCCCGAAGCCGACCTTGATGGGGGCACCCATCTAGGCTGGGCATTAGCCTGTGGCGCCTTGGTCCTAGCCATGGACTACACGCTCATGCCGCCACTTGCCCCGCTAAGGAGTGGAGGCATGACGACAAGCGAAGCCATCATGACAGCGCATGCCTCCTCTCTAACAAAGGTGTTTTCGGGTGTTGGGTTGATGGGCTGTGGAATCTCTTCTAAGTTGAAGGTGGGGTTAGAGCCAGTGTACAAAGCAAGTGCTTGGCTGGTCATAGCTCAACTAGGAGTGTTTAGGATCAAGGATAAGCATAGAGGATATGAGATGCTTGGTGTGGAATTGGAGGAGGCTTAGGGTGCTATATATATAGGCTCAGTAACTGTGCGAGGGAAGGATATTTCAGTGCGAAGCCCTGGATGATCACGATGCACTCGATCATACGAGGCTATCCCATAAGATAGGGCGTGAGAGGAGCCAGGAGGGGGGGCGGTCGATCCTAGGGGTTGCCCGCACCCTGAGGGTCGCTGCCCTGACTGGGCTTCCTTGTAGATGCTCTCTCATGCAATAATATCTAAACCCCATGGTGTTCTATCTTTGTCTTCACATTTTTAAACATGTTTGTCAATTTTATTTGTTATCTACTTAAATAAGTCATGAGCAAAGTATTATTTTCACACTCTATGATTGCGAATGAGAAGTATATGTGAGTGACATTGTGCAATGCAAGAGTATGTTAGAAAGATTTAAATTTTCATAGCTTTGCAATGAATTTGTCAAAAGATATTAAATCTATTTCATCAATTTCTTGATTAATTTCATGAGAAGGTTCTAAGGAAACTTTCAATCTTTGACTATTAACTTTAAAAGTGTTACCAACATTAACTTGAATGGTGATCGCACCGTGCGTTGACGAGTTGACAATGGTGAATGGTCCTTCCCATTTGCTATGTAGCTTACCTTTACCGAAGAGCTTGACTTGGGAGTTGAATAGTAAGACCTTGTCTCCCTCCTTGAATTCTTTTTGTTGGATTCGGTGGTCATGCCATCTCTTGGTTCTTTCTTTGTAAAGTCTGGCACTGTGGTAGGCTTTCTCATGCCATTCTTCTAGCTTAGAGATTTGCTTTTGTCGGTTCTTGTCAACTAGCCTTACATCCATGTTCTAGTTCTTGATTGCCCAGTGAGCTTGGTGCTCAAGCTCAACTGGTAAGTGGCAGCTCTTTCCATAAATGAGCTAGAATGGTGACATGCTAATGGGGGTTTTATAAGCTGTCCTATATGCCTAGAGTGCACTAGGAAGCTTGTTCTTCCATCCCTTCCCCATGTCATTGACCGTCTTCTATAGGATTTTAATTTGTTTATTTAAAGTTTTTGCTTGGCCACTGGTCTATGGGTGGTACGGGGTGGCCACGTTGTGCTTGGCTCCAAGTTCCCTTAGTAAGGCTCTAAAGGTCTTGTCGATAAAGTGGGACCCCATCGCTTATTACCATTCTCAGTGTTCCAAAGTGAGGGAAGATCACTTCGTGAAACATTCTTCTGGCACTCTTGGCGTCGGCAGCTCTGCATGGCAAAGCTTCCACCTATTTTGATACATAGTTGACAACAATGAGGATGTACTCGTAGTCTTGGGACTTTTGGAATGGCCCCATGAAGTCAATGCCCCACACATCAAATATTTCTATTTGAAGGTTGTAGTTGAGGGGCATTGCATTGCGAGACGTGATGCCACCTTGCAACTGGCATTTCTGATACCTTTGGATGAATTCTTTGGTGTCTTCGTACATTGTTGGATAGAAGAATCCATACTGCCATATTTTGGCTTGAGTGTGGAATACTCCATAATGGCCTCCGTACGGAGCTGCATGGCATTTTTCAATGATTTGTATCCCATTTGCTGTAGGCACGCACCTTCTTAACAGGCCATCAGCACATGTCCTGTAGAGGTATGGGTCATCCCAAAGGTGACATCTATTTTCAGTTTGTAGCTTCTTCCTGATCTCACCCGGTGGTACGTACCCTGAAACCATGAAATTGACAATGTTTGCATACCATGGGTTTGAATCCGTCACCCTTAGTAGCATGTCGTCACGTAGGAAGTCATTGATTGGTAGCTCCTACATGTTAGTGGCTAGCATATGCGAAAGATGATTTGCAATAGTATTCTCTACTCCCTTTTTATCTTTTATTTCTAAGTCAAATTCTTGGAGTTGAAGAATCCATCTTATGAGGTGTGTAAACAATTATTTTTGCTACCACTAAGTAAGATCTAAATTTATCAATAGCAAAAACAACTACAAGAAGTTCTTTTTCCGTGGTGGCATAATTAAGTTGTGCTCCTGTCAGTGTTTTGCTAGCATAGGAAATTGCATGATACTTTTTATCTTTGGTTTGGCCAAGGACCACACCAACGGCATAATCACTAGCATCACACATTATTTCAAATGGTAACGACCAATCGGGTGGTTGGATGATTGGTGCTGAGATGAGTGCTTTCTTGAGTGTTTGGAAAGCATTTAAGCACTCATTAGTGAACTCAAAAGGTACATCCTTAGCTAGCAGGTTCGTCAATGGCCTAGAGATTTGTGAGAAGTCCTTAATAAATCATCTATAGAAACCAGCGTGTCCTAAAATGTTGTGGATTCCTTTTACGTTCACAGGGGGTGGTAGTTGTTCTATAACTTCAATTTTTGCTTTGTCAACTTCAATCCCCTCTTAGACACTAAGTGTCCAAGAATGATGCCTTCTCGAACCATAAAATGACATTTTTCCCAATTAAGCACTAAATCCTTTTCTTGGCATCGTTGCAAGACTTTGTCTAAATTTTCTAGACAAAGATCAAAAGTTTTTCCATAGACTGAAAAATCATCCATGAAGACCTCCATAATTTCTTCTATCATGTCTGAGAAAATTGACATCATGCAGTTTGGAAAGAGGCGGGTGCATTCCACAGCCTAAAAGACATTCGTCTATATGCATATGTTTCATATGGACTTGTAAAAGTAGTCTTGCTTTGATCATCGGGGTGGATAGGAATTTGGTGATACTCTGAATACCCATCGAGAAAATCAAAGAAAGAGTGCTTTGCCAACTACTCTAACATTTCATCAATGAAGGGCAGTGGGAAGTGGTCTTTCTTTGTGGCCGCATTGAGTTTTTGGTAGTCTATACACATCCTCAATCTCGTGACGGTTCATTGTGGGATTAATTCATTCTTATTGTTTTCTATGACCATCATGTCCCCTTTCTTGGGCACCACTTGGACGGGGATGACCCAGTCGCTATGAGGTATGTGATAGATAATCCCGGCATGAAGAAGTTTTAGGACTTCCTTCTTCATGACTTCCCGCATCGTGGTATTGAGCCTACGTTAGGGTTCGCGTGATGGTGTGCTTGCAGGGTCAATTAGGATATGATGGGTGCAAAGCGTTGGACTTATCCCCTTAAGGTCTTGGAGTGAATACCCAAAAACTGACCTATGTTTCTCTAGGATGGCGATGAGTTTTGATGTCTCCTCATCAGTGAGCTTATCGCTTATGATTACAGGACTTTGTTTGTCGCCATTCAAGAAAGCATAACGTAGGCCAGCGGGTAGGGGTTTAAGTTCAATAGGAGGTCATGTCGGTGCTTCCTCTTGAGGAAGATCGATGGTTTTGCCTAGGTCGTCCCTCTATAAAGAGTTTGGCATCTTTTTCTAAGGACGACTTAGGAGATTTGAATGGTGAGACTGATATGACTTTCTTGGGCGGTTTGTGGTGGCGAAGAGTGTTTGCCACTAAGTTTTTAGCTCGAGTGATAAGAATGGAAAAAGTATCTCTCCCCAATTTTACGTCTAGATCCCTAGATGAAGGTGTTTCTATGAAGAGCTTCTCTAGGGGATGCCTTATGAGGATGTCAAAATCCTGAATGTCGAAGACATGGAAGTCAAGGGCTAAGATGGTATTTCCATGATATATGTTTGCACCATGCAAAACCCCTAAACTTTCCATGCTAGATCATGGGATGAGTCTTAGGGACGTATTAGTGGGGGAGAAGGGTTCGTTGTCTAGATAGGCAAGTGCATAATATGTGGACATGAGGTTTGCCCCTATAGTAGGATTATAAAGTACATTTTCCCAAGATCTACCAATTTTGCATTGAATGGTTGATGAAGGGGTGTGAATATGAATTTCTTCAGGAGAGAATTCTGCCTCTTCAACCCATTCATTGCTCATGATTGATGTCAACTCCCTGATGGATTCCCTAAGGAATTCTTTGTCTAGTGGAGTGATAGGAACTGGTGGTCTCCTTTGACAAAGATAGTTCAAGGTATTTTTGAATTCTTTGAAAAGGTCATCCTTGAAAGGTGGGAGGTCTAAAGGTTGGAGACCTTCTTTTGGATCCTCTGGTTCGGGTGATGGCTCTTGAATGTAAAATGTTGGTTTAGCCTTGGCCAAAGAGACTTCCTCATGAATTTTCATAGGCTCTATACGGAAGGGTTCTAAGGCAGGAGTGTTTTCTAGAATACGGTCTAGGAGGGCTTCTCCTTCGTTGGTGGTTTTGTGCGTGAATGAACCTCCGGTGGTTATGTCAGGTTGTAGGGCAAACTCCTTGCTAAGTCCTAACTAAAAATGTTGTAACAGCACATGGTTGGGTATATACAAGTCTGGGCCAGAGCGTGATAGGATTGAAAATCGGTCCTAGGCTACACCTATGGTTTCCTTCTCTTTTTGTTGTAAATTGAGGATCTCTTGTCATAGGGCAGCAATTCGGGATATAGGGAAGAACATAAGATAGAATCTGTTCCTTAATTCTTCCCAATCGCTAGCTACCTTCCCTATGTTATGGATGTACCATTGTTTCTCCCTTTCATCAAGTGAGAAGGGAAACAACTTCCACTGAAGTGTGTCTTTTGACATACCTAAAATGGTAACGCAAGCATAGAGCTGCTCAAATTCCCTAAGGTGATGGTAAGGATTTTCATAATGGAAACCCGAGAAGGTTTGTTCCCGAACCATGACTATAAAGCTAGGGCGAAGTTCATAGCTAGAAGCTGTGATTGGCTTTGAGGATTGTGGTGGCTCTAAGAACTTGCCCTTGGGAGCAGAGAGTTGGTGAATTGTTTTGTGCTCCATTGGAAAAGAATAAAAAGAAAAGAAAGGTAAAATAAAAGATACATAGGCGAACTAGGTTCAGAGACTAAAACAACAACCGTTCCCCAGCAACGGTGCCAGAAATGCTTGTTGGTATTTCTTAGCATAAGCAGAGGAATCCGCAAGTGCACGGATACACCGTTGTAGCACTTCACCTAGAGATATTCAGGGTATCATATTTTCCCAAAGGAATGGATGTGTAAGTCTCTTTAGCTAGTTCACCTAAAGAAAACAAGAGAGAGGTAGCTTGGGTAGTAAGGTTTTTCTAAGGATAGGTATCCTAAGCAAAGATAACTTTGGCACTATAAACTTGCTTCAGGCACCGAAGCTCACCTGGTCTGCCAGGCAATACCAGCTTGTAGCCTACGTCGAACCCAGATGTGGGGGAATACGAGGGATGGATAGGGCTATCACCACCTACCGCCTACCCCTCAACCATGGGGAACAAGGTAAACAAAGATTGCTTCTAGCCTAGACACCACATCTACGCTATCGACTATTACTCTAGCGTGCATGCAAGGGTTGTCCCTCTCTATTAGGGCCCTTCTACTAGAGTAACTGCCACAAGGATGGACGACAAACTCACAAGTTTATAATGGACAAAGGTATCTTTCTTAGTATATCAATGCCAAAGTTAAATACAAACTTCTTACTCAAAGTAGTAAGACGCTCATAGAGGTACAAGCGAAGCAGTGCTAGCTCTGACACGCTTCCACTCAGTGTAATGAGTACACTAGGGGAGGTTGCCGATAGCTCCAGCAGTTCTCCAACTCTTTCCTCACTCACTCCACTCTGATTCTAGCTGAAGCTAAGTAAAAATGAAACTCTTCCTCTCTTCTTTGCTCACTTTGTTGTGTGTTGTAGAGGGGAACCCTACCCCTCTATTTATACAGGGAGGATGGCGGTGCTTCAAGCTATTCTTAGCATGAGGTCAGGGTTGCACCACCTTAGCATGGTGGCATGCCACCGCCAGAGCATGGAGGGGTAGGGAGGCGCCCGGAGGGGGTCAGCTGCCCCCTAGGATCGACCGCCCCTTAACCACCACCATTGGCCACCACCTTAGTTGAGTTGATAGGCGCCTTTGTTGTTCCTTTGCGCAAATTAGCATTGGAAAACACCTTTCAGTAAATTTCTCCATGTATTTATGTTTGTGACCTGCAAAACATGCTTGTACCAAAACTTGTGGAAAGTGTGAGTTAAAATCCCTAATTCTAAGTTTTGGTGTCAATATTTATTTATTTTGTTCAAATGTTGGCGGTAAGATCATGAACTTAAGCACCGCCAACAGTTGCCACGTAGTAGGCATCGAAATTTGGATTTAAAATAATTCTTGATGTAATAATTGAAGTCTTGCTTAGGACACAATGTATATTTTATGGTTCTGTAATAAGTTGTACATGTTGAACCATTTTTATCACTATGTTGCCACTGTAAATTAAACCTAACATCTAAGTGCGATATGAGTGACATCTATCTAGTTTGACTCCCTCGTTGCAACTTGAGCCATTCCTCTTAAGAGAGAACTACAGGGTCAAACAACCCCATTGCAAGTCAAGGAGTTGCCCGGACATGAAATATATTGTCCAACGTGTTACAATCATAGAGTAGCGGACTTTCTTTTATGCGCAATCAAATCTTGCATGCGCATTCAGAAAAGCGTAATAGATATTGTCTGGCGTGTTACAATCGCATAGAGTTAGACTTTCTCGTGTGTTGTTGATGGTAGTTAACAATCATCACAAACCATCAATATACCTTGCATAAATGACTAAAATGGATCACCAACATATACTTAGAGGTTTTAACTAACAAATTCTATGAGTTTTGGTGAATCTATGTTTTCAACATGATTTAATCAGAAAACCACCAAGGAGGTCTTATTTGTCAAAGGAAATTGCGTAATTCCATAGGATAAACAATGTGGGAAGACTCTAGAAGGCTCTCCACCAAAGTGAAGCCTAAGCCACTGACATATGGGGCCGGTCGGTCCCACATGCAGGACGGTTGATCCTTGGGCCCACCAGTCAGCCTCTAGTTTCTTACATCGGTTCTCCAACACCTCATAGATTGCATCTACGCCGTTTATTCAAGTCAGTTTGATCCAAGGGTCTAGGATGATCCATGCATTTGATCCTGGGAGCCTAAGAGCCAAAAACCCTGTGGGGTATACGACCCCAGATACCCACGGCCGACCACATGGGCTGCGCCCCTAGGGGTAGCCTAGCCCACAAGAAGAAGCCTTGCAGGGCACGACTCTGCTCAGCGCCTTCCGCAAGACATCGAGAAGATATCCTGAAGATACTATGAGATCTGTTAGGATATGTATGATCCCAAGATTCCTATAATCAGTTATTACCTTCCGGTTATCTCTCAGATCTAACCGACTTGTAACCCTGCCTCCCGGACTATATAAGGCAGGTAGGGACCCCCTCTAAAATCATGGCATATCATATGATAGCTAATACAAACCAACAGACCATAGGAGTAGGGTATTACATCATACTAATGGCTTGAACCTATCTAACTCGTGTGTCTCTGTTGCCTTCTTGTTCTTGATCTTGCGCTCCTCTACCAATCAATCTACCTTCATGGGATACCCCTCGGAGGACTGCCAACGATATTTTGTTGATAGTTGGTGCACCAAGTAGGGGAGTGCGTGTTGTTTCCTTATCGAACTAGATGGCTTTTTCCATTGGCTCTTCGTCACTTCCACAGCCCAACCAGATCTTCACGGTCAGATCCATCTCGTGGGTCATCAATGCTGATAGAGTCAGAGAACTCCTCGAGCTGAGGTAGGTCAGTTCTGCACCGGCCACACCCGCACCTGCAACTACAGATCCGATCTCGGAGCCGATTCCGAGGTCTCCTTCGACAACAACTCACCGTCCACTTCCTCGCTGCTAGAGGAGGCCAATCAACAACGATGATCTGATCGAATCTATCAATTGGGTCGGACTGAAGCTCACCGATTGCCTCTCCGTCGCCGGAATTGGCACTAGACACTCTAGTTTAGCGCCGACCACCCTTCGATCTAGATCTATTGGAGGCTACTCGGGAAACCGTAGGGGCTACGGCCCTACCCTTCAGATTCACCAATGCCGCCACTGCTTACCAACACGCCCTAAGGGGCAAACTCGCCGACCAGGTCACCATCTAGCTTCCGCCAGCCGTCAACATGCTACACTTAGGGCGGAGCCCTGGGGCGCACCTCCAGACCAACCCGGAAGGAGCTTCGAGTCTCAGGGCTCTATGGAGAATCTCAGGGCTCTATGGAGACCCTCACTGAAACCGCCTTCGATCAATTTCTCCTTCCACCCTTCCGAGGTGGTGCGGTCTTCAATGTCAGCATTGATAGTCCTCCCTGGAACGGCAAAACTGAGGAGGAGCGCGCTGCTTGGGAGAACCAGAATGTCAACCGCACGCAGCGACGAGAAAACAAGGTAGCCATCGTGAGGGTCGAGGCTACTTAGAATAATTGGCTTGACTCTCAGGGAAGACCACTCCCGCTCTACCACGACCTCGACGAAGAATTCCTCTGCGTCGACGGCCACGACGTCTTCAAGACTCCAAGCGCCAATTTGGCAGTAGCCCGCCAATGAGCTCACTCGTTTCCCTCAAACGCCTGAGCTCACCAAGATCACCGCCATGCTTAAAGTGGCTCATTGTTAGGTCAATGAGATCCGTGAGGATCAGAGACCTTTGTGCTCTATGAGCATGATTCACCAATCAGCTGCGCCGAGGTCCAATCGTCGCCCAAGTCAAAGCCATCTCGTCGACCAATCACTACCTCTCTAGGGGGGACCTAGGGGGCATCACGCTGAACACCATCACCAGCATGACCAGAAGGTCGAACAGGATGCTAGAGTACATCTTAGCAACCTCCGGGATGCGCGGCAGCGTATCGAGCAACGCCGCTTTGGTCACCATGAAGACGAAGTACGTCGCCGTCAGGATTACAAAAAGGAGTATGGCAACCCGGACTCAGCCCTCAAGCCTATCCCCAACCACAACACCACAGACTACGGTGTCGACAACCCTGAGGAGCCTTTGACTTTCACAAGGGCACTCTGGATGCTTCGATGGCCCTGTGGTTTTAAGATCACCGGGGTCGAGCCCTACGAAGGAAGAATGAACCCAACTCAGTGGCTGTAGGCTTACACCACTGCCGTCCACGCCGTGGGAGGAGACACCAGCATCATGGCAAATTATCTCCCCATCATGCTCACGCCACCTGCCATGAGCTGGTTCACCAGCCTTGCACCGGACTCCATCGGCTCATGGGAAGAATTGAAGAAAGTTTTCACCGACAACTATATGGCCACGTGTACTCGACCCGGCATGAAGCATGATCTCAGCCGCATCAACTAGAAGCCATTCGAGCTCCTCCATGGTTACATCTGGTGCTTCTCCGAGACGAGGAACTCTATCCCCAACATCACGGAAGCTGAAGTCATCACCGCCTTTATCCAAGGACTCCACCATCGTGAGCTTCGCTCCAAATTCAACCGTAAGCCACCGACAGGTATCGGCGAAATGATACTACTACCGCCAACCAATATGCTGATGCAGAGGAAGCCAAGGTGCGCTTCAACGAGGATGGAAGCACTCAATGACCACCTCACCGATATGACAATAGCCCCGACGACTGACGTCACAGTGACCGCCATCCCAACGACCGCAGCTATCATCGTGATAGCGGTCGTGAGCGAACAGGAGGACACAGGCCTAGCCAAAATCGCCGCCGCCAGCCAGAACACATCTTCACCGCTGTTAGTCAACCTCGCGCCAAGCGTAACTATGATGAGCAGTACCAAAAGATCCTCAACGGCCCATGCCCTCTTCACAAGAACGCCAAACACAAGATGAAGGACTGCATTGGTCTAGCCAGAGAGTTCTAGGACAAGAGGCTCGATGACGACGCAAATGATGGAGTAGGAGGTCGCCGACCGCCTGGGAACAACAACAATGCCTTTCAGGACCACGATAAGGCAGTCGCCACCATCTTTGGGGGCCTTGCCTCCACTGAGAGTCGAAGGGAATGAAAGCTTGCCGCTCGACGAGTGCTCGCTGTCGCTTTAGAAGAAACTCCCGCCGACCCCAGCTATCGCCTATGGTCTGAGGTCCCCATCACCTTCAGTAGGGCCAACTAGTGGGCAAACATACCATATACAGGGTGTTTCCCCCTCATCCTCGACACAACTATCCAAAAGGTGCTCTTTAGAAAAGTCCTTGTTGATGGTGGCAGTGCTTTGAACCTACTCTTCACCGGAGCCCTAAGGGAGTTGGGCCTCACGATATCAGATCTCACACCCTTGGACTCCACTTTCTGGGGTGTGGTACCTAGGAGGGCATCTAGACCACTTGGAGAGATCACCCTACCAATACAGTTCGGCACGGCAAGCAACTACCCGCGTCGAGCATATCAACTTCTACGTTGCCGACTTTGACACCGCCTACCATGCCATACTTGGCTGGCCAGCTCTTGCCAAATTCATGGCCGTACCACACTACGCATATCTAGTGTTGAAGATGCCTTCACCTGTAGGAGTCCTAGCTCTATAGGCCAACCTTTCCATTGCCTACGCTTGCGAGACAGAGAGTCTCGCTCTCACCGAAGCCACCAACCTCTCCATCTAGATGGCTACCATGGTCGCCGAAGCTAAGACAGTACCCACTGATGACATGGAGATTCTAGAGCTAGAGCTTCCCCGCGCCTCCACCAAGTCCAAGGAAATCAAGGAGGTCGGCCTCGGCCTCGACGATGCCTCCAAGACCATGAAGATTGGGGCTCACGTTGACCCCAAATAGGAAGGTGCACTCGTCTCCTTCCTACGTGCCAACGCCAATGTGTTTGGTTGGAAACCTGCAGACATGCCGGGGGTACCATGGGAGAAGATCGAGCACTCCTTGAATGTCTCGCCGACCGCCAAACCGATCAAGCAGAAACTCCGCCGATTCACGCCAGACAAGAAGGAGGCTATTAGGGTAGAAATAAAATGGCTCTTAGCTGCTGAGTTTATTAAAGAAGTGTATCATCCAGATTGGTTAGCAAACCCTGTTCTCGTTCAAAAAAAGAATAAAGAATGGAGAATGTGCATTGATTATACTGATCTCAACAAACGCTGCCCTAAAGGCCCCTTCGGCTTGCCTCGAATAGACGAGGTAGTAGACTCTACCGCTAGCTGCAAACTACTCTCTTTCCTTGACTGTTACTCCGACTATCATTAGATCTCCCTCAAGGAAGAAGACCAGACAAAAACATCGTTCATTACACCTTTCGGTGCATACTGCTACAAAACTATGTCCTTTAGACTCAAGAACACTAGGGCTACCTATCAAAGGGCCATTTAGATGTCCTCGACCAGCAGATCGGCCGCAACGTCAAAGCCTACTTTGATGACATGGTCATCAAAACCAAGATAGTCGACAACCTTATCGCCAACCTCGAAGAAACCTTCGCCAATCTAAATAAGTACCAATGGAAGCTGAACCCTTTAAAGTGCATCTTTGGAGTTCCATCCGGTATATTGCTGGGCTACATCGTTAGTGCTCAAGGCATCGAGCCTAATCCTGACAAGGTCTCTGCCATCACCAATATGAAACGGCCAACATGTGTCAAGGATATACAAAAGCTTACAGGTTGCATGGCTGCTTTAAGCCGCTTCATATCATGCCTCGGTGAAAAAGGGCTACCTTTATTCAAGATCCTCAAGGCCTCCGAGCACTTTTCCTGGTCGGAGGAGGCAGACTCAGCTTTCGAGCAACTCAAGTTGTTCTTAACAAAGCCACCGATCATGACAGCGCCAAGGCCAGATGAGACTCTACTAATATACATCGCCGCCACTTCTCGCATCATGAGCACAGCTATCATCATCGAACATGAGGAAGCTGGGCACACTTACATGGTGCAACGTCCAGTCTACTTTATCAGTGAAGTACTTAATGAGCCAAAAACTCATTATCCTCAGGTACAAAAGCTGTTATATGCAATTCTGATTATGTCGCGCAAGCTCCAACATTACTTCGAATACTACAAGATCGTCGTGGTCACTAAGTTCCCCTTGGGGGCATTCTTTGCAACAAAGAAGCCAATGGCCGCATCATTAAATGGGCTATTGAGCTCAGCACCTATTCCATTGAATTCAGAAGCAGACCTACCATTAAGTCACAGGCACTCGCTGATTTCGTCGCTGAATGGACCAAGATCCAAGAGCCCATCACCGCTGCTTGCCCCGAACACTGGGTCATGTACTTCGACAGCACCCTTAACATCAACGGTGCTAGTGCGAGCATTCTGCTCATTACGTCGACCAAGGATAAGCTATGTTACGTTCTTCGGATACACTTCCCGGTCTCCAACAACGCTACGGAATACGAAGCATGTCTCCATGGTCTTCGTATAGCCATTGAACTTGGCGTAAAATGCCTAATGGTGTACGGGGACTCCACATTGGTTATCAACCAGCTCAACAAGGACTGGTCCTGTTCCAGCGAGAAGATGGATGCTTACTGCGCTAAAATCAGAAAGCTTGAAGGAAAGTTCTATGGTTTCGAGTATCACCACGTGGTACATGACCAAAATCAACTCGCCAATCACTTATCCAAGCTTGGTTCTTCTTGTGCCATGATTCCACCAGGGGTTTTTATTCAAGATCTCCTAGCACCATCCATCAAAGAAGATAAGGAAGTTGAAGAAGTTCGCCCTACTAAGCAGTTGGTACTTGCGGTACTTTCGCCGGTTGCCGATTGGAGGGAGCAATTCATCAAGTACCTCACCAGTGCCAAGGTACCCGCAGACAAGACTGAAACTGAACACCTAGTTCATCGGAGCAAGCTTTACGTGCTGGTGGATAGTAGCTTGATGAGGAAAAGTGCCAAGGAACGGATACTGTAGAAATGCATCACCCAAGAGGAGGGAGCAAAGCTGCTTCTTGAAATTCACTCTGGTTCCTGCGGCAACCATGCGGCCTCAAGAACATTAGTCGGCAAGGCTTTCTGAGTTGGTTTTTATTGGCCCACAGCCATCACTAATGCAGAAGATCTCGTCCGATGTTGTGAAGGATGCCAATTCTTCGCTAAGCAAATACACGTGCCCGCGCAAGAGCTGCAAACCATCCTAGCTTCCTAGCCCTTTGCATGCTGGGGACTGGACATGATTGGGCCTTTCAAGCTAGCACTAAGTGGTTTCTGGTACGTGTATGTCGCCATTGACAAGTTCTCCAAATGGATTGAATATAAACCGCTCGTCTCGGCTACTGCAAAGAAGGTAGTTGAGCTCTTCGAAAATATCATCCACAAATTTGGTCTACCAAACAGCATCATCACCGATCTCGGAACTACATTTACTGGACATCACTTCTAGGACTTCTACGAAGACCATTGCATCTCCATCAAATATGTTTCTGTTGCCCATCCAAGAGCCAACAGTCAAGTCGAATGGGCGAACGGTATGATCCTTGATGCCCTAAAAAAGCAACTATATTAGAAAAAAGAAAAGCACCTGGGCAGATGGCTCAAGGAGCTTCCAGCTGTAGTCTAGGGACTGCATACTCAAGCTAGTCGTAGCACCAGTGTGACTCCATACTTTTTGGTCTATGGCTCAGAAGCCATACTACTAGCGGACGTTACTTTCTGAGCACCTAGAGTGGAAAACTATGATGAAGAGCAGACCGAGGCTGTCCGGTCTGAGGACATCGAGAGAGCTGAGGAAGAGCACCTAATCACCTGTGTCCGTATAGCTAAGTATCTGGAAGGCTTCCAGAGGTACTACAATCGAAATGTCAAAGGCCGTTCATTCACTGTTGGCGATCTCGTTCTCCGCAGAAAACAAAAGACTAACGGTTTGCACAAGCTCTCTTCCCCCTAGGAAGGGCCTTATATCATCAAGGGGGCTACTCGACCAGGTTCTTATCGCCTAAGTGACTTAGAAGGAGTTGATGTTCCCAACTTGTGGCACATCGAACACCTTATATGTTTCTATCCTTGAAACACTATAGATATATACTCTACAAATTTATATTCAGTAATGTTTTTTGGTCTCCATAACTTGTCTCCGTTTTGTCTCTATTGTGGATTAACAACAACTTATGGTCGCCGAGCTATATGCTACTTCATAACAAACTCCAGTACGCAATCACCGTAACTATGCCGACCACGTTTTCTCCAACTCACCGAACTCGTTTTCTCCAAAACAATGAATACGTTTTCTCCACACCGTCGAACATGTTTTCTCCAAATCACCGAACAAATTTTCTCCAAATCACCAAATACGATTTCTCCAAATCGCCGAACACGTTTTCTCCAAATCGTCGAACAAATTTTCTCCAAATCGTCGAACATGATTTCTCCAAATCGCCGAACAAATTTTCTCCAAATCTCCGAACACGATTTCTCCAAATCGCCAAACGTGATTTCCCCAAATCACCAAACATTTTTTGATTGAAGAGCAATGTGCTTTCTTTTTTCTGATCTCTTTGGAGATGACCCAGTCTCTGATTTCTCCCTACACGTGCTATGGGCTCCGCGCTCTATGTTATGGGTGGTCGGCTGCGGTCCCTTGGTCACACCTATTTTTCCTACATGTCTACAGGCTCCGCGCTTGATGTTATGGACTATGGGTCAGCCAAGGCCGAGAGTTCAACACAGGACTACTTGTTTGTACTCTGCCTATACAATCTATATCTCCAAGTTATTTCGATAACCACCAAGAAGTGCATGTTCCACTTTTTTCTTTCTATGGAGAAGACCTAGTCTCTGATCTCTCCCTACATGTGCTATGGGCTCTGTACTCTGCGTTATGGGTGGTCGGCTGCGGTTCCTTGGTCACGCCTATTCTTCCTACATGTGCATGGGCTCCGTGCTCGACGTCATGGACTATGGGCTAGCTGAGGCCATGGGGGTCAGTAGCGAACTAACTGCCCGGACTCTACTTATACTCCATATAAATACCTTATGCTCGTATTTACGAAGATTTTTTTCATTGAAATTCAATCTGACTGCATACACATGCACTTTATAACAGTTATCCTCTATATAAGTATTTTCCATGCTTTCACGCCTTCTAACTATACCGTCTAGAAATTACAGATGATATCTACCAAGGAGATCATTGTGCTTCGCCACTGCCGTCAGTCTCTCCGAACAGGTCTATATCATCGGCCAACTTTTTTGCCGCGTCTTCCACCTCATTCTCCAACCGCTGGGTCTCTACTTCGCTCAGTCCCTCAGCGTACCCGCCCCTATCACTTCAAGGTCAGTGGCTGGATAGTGGGACCGAACAACAGCAAGGGCATGGGTAGCGGCGGTAACAACGGCGTCATAGTTGAAGCTCTTGAAGCTTTCCCACACCATCTTGCATCTTTCGATGATGATGTCCGAGCGCAGCAGCCTACCGTCAGGCTGAGGAGCAGTTTCCGGTTCAACACAGTCGAGCACTGGGTTGATTCCAGTAACTATGGTGTCAAATTTGTTCCTCTGGGACCGGGCTTCTTGCTCTAGCACATCGAACTATGCCTTCACCCTCTAACAATAGTCTACATGCATTTTGAAGTTCCATCAGGCAAGACAAATGCTATAGCAGAAAATCTGACCAGGGGGTACTTACCGTTCAGCTCCTCGGTCAGTTTGTTCACTCACCCTGTCTCCTTCGCTTTCTCCTCTTAGAGTTGCTCGAGGGCCTGGTGCAGTTGGCCGAGCACCATGTCTTGTTCTACAAGTACATCATTCATCACCAAAAGTAATCATATCTAACTATGTGAGGCATTTTTGTGGATCGTACGCACCTTTCTTCTCCTTGGAGACTTTCTGCAGCTTTTCCAACTGCTCGGAAGCATCTTTAAGTTGTGTAGAGGCAGTGGTCAGCTACTCGGACTTGCTCTGCAGTTGTTCTTTTACAGTTGCCAGGTGCTCAAACAGGACCACCTTCTGGTATTCTAGGTCCCGCACATTGGACTCAGCAAGGTCTCACTTGCGCTAGGCCCTTTGGATGTTTTTCCCCAAATGGTTCATCGCCTCCTTGAGTTTTTTGTTCTCCTCGGTGAGGGGCTCCATCCTCTTAGTCAGCTGATAACGGTGCTCGGTAGTTTGAGTTATCCCCTGCAAATGCGCATTGACAATGACAAGAGGAGGCACCAATGTTAACGAAGAATATTCAGGGTTCAGCATCAACCTCGATTTGTTTTACTACTCCTCCGAGGGCGGCTTTTAGCCTCTTCATTTCTCTAGGGGTGTCCTCTTCCTCAACAACTACCACTTCGTCACCGCGCTTGCGAAGGATTTGGACGAACTAGGTTCGAGTCTCATCATGAATGATCTCCTCCACCTCGTCCTCATCTTCCGCAGCAATAGGGGTCACCGCAGGGGGACTCTGTGGCCGGACAGTGGGTCTGAGCATGACTTGTGACCCCTTAGGGGGCATCGTTAGCTCCTCGGGCACCCCTAGTCTCTCCGACCCAGTTTCTATTGCTTTGCTAGCAACTCTAGTTTTAGCTCCCAAGGGTTCGGCGCTACCCGTCGTTGCTTCAAGCATTGTCACCGAGCTGGCCTCTGTTGATGCCGGCCCCTCACCGTCTCCAGCTGCACCCATAGCGGTTGTTGATTTTTCCGCTAGCTGCCGAGCACTAGGGGACTCTGACACAGGGGCGGCAGGCGTTACCTCCGCCTCAGGGTCAGCTCAGGGTTGCTCGTCAGTCTGGGTGGTTGATTTTGGATCCTCCATGTGCCTTGCGCTGCATAAGAACATTTGGTCAATCCCCTGGATCAAATAGCAAAACAACAACAACATGAGGTTACTTATCGCTTGGTTTGTTGGTGTACTTTTTTGAATCGGTGATGCCTGTTCAAGCCCCTGGGTGCAGCTGTGGGGTTGACCCCCGTGTTCTCAGGTGGAGGTCTGTCCTCCTCTATAGTCGTCCTCTGCTCCATCTGTTGTTCCGGTGTTTGCTCCACCTGTACCACCAGGTTTAACCCCGCCTACTGCTCAGGGACTTCATCGCTTCCCCTTGGTTGCTCCTCCATGCGTGTGCTGCATGAAGTTGTTTGCATGCTTGGGGGAGGGGGAACTATGTTTTCATCATCACCAGACCATTCCATCACCATGGCCCTTTGCAGACGAGTGGTCTGGTCGCCACCCAGTGATATACCGCCCGGTTTGTGGGGAGCGATCGTTGCCGTTTTCCTCTTCTTCTGGGTAGGCTCATCTGTTGCTGCCCATTTCCCCTGAGATTTCTCTGATAATGGGGGGGGGGGACGCGCCGTGTGATCAACATCCGAATCTCTAGATTCTGATGAGATACCGACAGAACTTTCTTCAGGGTGTTCTATTGGTCGGACGTCCACCACTGGCGGCCATTCAGCTCTCGACACATCACAAAAATATACTGCTCTGTCCTGTGAATGGATCTTTGCATAAGTAAGTCAGTTCCCTACTCGGCAAATTGACATTTGAACAATGCAGGTTAAGATGATTACCTAAGGAGGCAGGTTCGTACAGTTGAAGGCCTTTGTTTCTTTTGGCCAGCTAAATGAGGCGCTGGAGGTGAACAGTTCTATGGCATGACCTATTACTTCTTTCCTTGATAGCCATTCAGGTCTCTCCCGAGTTCCGTCGTCATTGCCCTTGTAGTCAAAAGCAGGGTAGGCCCTCTCCTTGCAAGGCTAGACACAGCGTACTATGAAGCTTGCTGCCATAAGTTCACCTCTTAATTCCACACTTTGAATCAAGTCAAGGAGCTCCTTCACTTGCACCATGTCGATACTTCTTAGTCTCTCCAACCAGCTTCTTTGGTTCTTCGAGATATGGTGGACGTCGTAGTGGACGGTCGGGTGGTTCTGTTTCATGTAAAACCACTTGGAATTCCACCCTTTCAGGGAAGTGTTCAGAGGTACGCTGATATAATTGCTGGTCATTCCATCTCGGAGCTATAGATATACGCCACTGACCACCTTGGAGCCATCGCTGCCTTTCTTCTTTAACCAAAATAAGTGTCTAAAGAGGTTGAAGTGCGGTAGAATCCCAAGAAACGCCTCACAGAAGTGAATAAAGATCGAGATGTGCAGTATAGTGTTGGGGTGGAGATTGCACAGACTAATCGACCAAAATACCAATAGATCTTGTAGGAATGGATGAACAGGGAAGCCCAATCCACGCCAAAAATAATCTTCAAAGACTACAACTTCATCGGTGTTAGGCATTGGAAAGGGCTCACCACTGGCTGGCCGCCATCCAGTGGTGACACGGTTAGGAAGCACGCTCACCGTCACCATTCTTTTGAGCTCCGCTTCTCCAGTTCGCGACGGCATCCACTCTTCGTCATGACTGGCTCCTTTTCCTGCCTTCTTTGGGCTTGTTTTCTTTGGGTTCATGGCTCTCCTCTTTGGTGCCATCACTCAGATCTAGATGTGGTCTGGCGTCGGCAACGTGTGTGGCTATAAATCTGGAGGTGTGGTGGCTGAGATGGTAGATGAAATGGCGAAGTGGCAAGGGTGGAAGAATGGGGGGCAACGGTACTATTATAAAGCACTTTCCCCACTTTTTCGACTCAAGGGTTTTTGGGAAACCATTCCCGCGATCTGCACCGCTCCGAATTCTCTGATGCAGCTTAATGGGCCATTACCAGGATTTCTATGCAACCTCAGCCCACGTCGCTCGTTTGTTGCTATGTTCAGTTGCTCCTCGCTAAAATATCACTGACATCTCTGCCATTTATTGAGGTTAAGTAACTGATACTGAACAGCTGTTACTCTGGTTTTTCTTCCACGATTTGATTTCTCTGATAACTACGCCTACAGCTCAGGGACTGGTGGTCTATTTTGTTGGTCGATTGTTTGTTTTTCTGTTACTAACCCTGGCACCACATGACTATGCCATCTACTGCTAGGCTTAGGGACTAAGTGGGCACACCTCATGGTGAATGTGCTTTGTCTCTTTCTGATACACGCCCAGGGACTGGTTTCTTGCTTGGCTGGTTTTCTACTATTCTTCAAGTTTCTGACCTTGGCACCACATGACTACATCATCTGCTGTTAGGCTCGGGGACTAAGTGGGCACACTTCACCTCATGGTGAGTGTGTGGGGTTATTCTCGAAGACTACATGACTATAGAGGAAGATTGACTCCTATAATTTTGTTCGGACTCTAAGTGGGCACACTTGGTCTGCTATGGAGAATTTTTTTATTCTAAACTTGAGATCCTTACACCCTTATAGCAAGCCATACTTTGGTCACTCTGCTCGGCGATGGTTCACGCTGCTCGACGATAGGTCGTGCTGCTTGGCAATGGGTCACTCTGCTCGGCAATGGTTCACACTGCTCGGTAATGGCTCACACATCTTGGCAGTTTAGCATGGTGGTGGGACCATGACCTTGACTACTCGGCGTTGTTCGCACATGATCGGACGAGCAAAAGACGACGTTGCACAACGGGTACAAGGCGCTTGGGGACTAGTTGTGGGGTGTATGACCCTGGATACCCATGACTAACCACATGGGCTACGCCCCAAGGGTGGCCCAGCCCACAAGAAGAAGCCTTGCAGGGCACGACTCTGCTCAGCGCCTTCCGCAAGACATCGGGAAGATATCCTGAACATACTATAAGATCTGTTAGGATATGTATGATCCCAAGATTCCTGTAATTAGTTATTACCTTCTGGTTATCTCTCAGATCTAACCGACTTGTAACCCTGCCTCCTAGACTATATAAGGTGAGCAGGGACCCCCTCTAAAATCACGGCATATCATATGATATCTAATACAAACCAACAGAACACAGGAGTAGGGTATTATGTCATACTGACGGCCTGAACCTGTCTAACTTGTGTGTCTCTGTTGCCTTCTTGTTCTTGATCTCACGCTCCTCTGCTGATCAATCTACCTTCGTGGGATACCCCTCGGAGGACTGCCGACAATATTCTGTCGATAAACCCTAATCCATATTTTCAACAGGATCAGAGCTAGCAATCAAGCGAAGATTAGTCCTCAATAGGATCTAGTCTTATATTAGAGATAGAGAGATAGATTGAGAGGGAAGAGTTTTTGAGGAATCCTGGCCTATCAGTGCTCTCTCTACGGCTTGTACCCTAGTGGAATCAAGTTCTTCTTGAGCTTGCTTCTGAGATTTCTTTGGTAATCAACTTCTAATTCAAGTAAGCATCTTGTTCATATTGTTCTTCAGGTTTGTGACTCTCTTTTGAGTACTTTAATCCTTGTAGCTCCTGGGTTAAAGTAGTAGTGTAAGCATGGTGGTTAGACTCGGTTACTCATGGATGTATCCTACTTTCTAGATCGGTGGTAGCTCGCGAGGGTGACTCTTATAGCCTCGTTGAAACCTTTGTAGTCCACCTCCCGTTAGTAGGCCTAGCAGCAAATTTGTTGCTATAGGAAACATACTCTGCCTGTGTTTTCTTTAGTAATATCCCTAGAATTGAACAATAGAAGACAAAGCTTACCGAAGTTAGAACTAAAAGACCTTTGTGATCTCTTCTATGCTCCTATTATCTAGCCTTGATTGTGAAGTTGGGTTAAGTTAGATTTGGTTATTCTCACACACATTTCCTCGAGTTCTTTATAAAACTGGGTACTTCCATTGAAGTGCTACATCGGTATAATATCGTTGTGCTTGTAGTTTATTCTATGTGCATTAATTTATACCATCAAGCATTTCTAGCACGCTTACTAGAGAAACGGTTGCTGAGTTAACTTCGAACCTAGCTTAATCTTGTATCATTATTCTTTTACTTTTCTTTTTTTACCATAGATCTAGAATCCACCCCTATCTACCAATACGCTGCACTTACAAGTGCATGCCTACGACCACTAGAATCTGCAAAGCCTATCCTAACACCTAGCTATGAGCTGCGCCCGTGTTTAATCAATATGGCCCAGGATCAATCTTTTTCGGGCGAAGATGATGAAAATCCCTATTTGCACCTAAATGAGTTTGAGTAGACCTATGCATGTCTATGCATTGTTGGCATGTTAAATGAAACATTACTATAAAAGCTAAACATTGGTACATGCTTACCATAGGGAGTAGACAAGAAGATTGGGAAACCTTGTGCTCTAGCTTTTTCTTGTATTTCTTTCCCATTTAGAGTAGTCAGCCTTCATTTAGAGGTTTTATCTTTTAAACAAGAAGAAAAATAATCTCTAGGCATGGCATGATAATGTTTTAATGCTCTCATTAATACTAGCCCTGACCTTGCCATTCAAGACCCCATTCTTCTTCAACACTTTTATATGGGTCTTGATAGGAAAACCTCAAAGCGTCTTGATACGGCCTCAGGAGGCTCGTTCCTCCATGTTTCTGCCAATTCGAGAAGAAGTATTCTTACTAAAATTCTAGAGAATACACCTGAAGAAGTAGAAAAGAAGCCGCTAGAGGAGGAATCCTAGATAGCTAAACCCAAACTTTTGCCTAAAACATCACCAACTTCAGCTATCCCAAATCCCGAACCACCAGAAAAGGAAGAAACTCTAATTTTGGATTTCATGCTTGAATTTGAGGGTGAACTTTTTGATGAATATGGAAATACCTCGAATTACCATACCATGAGGAGACCCCAGAAGCCTAGGAAATCATTATCTCATGAAGAATCTATAGACCCTTTTGAGGAAGCTTTCCTTAAAAGGACTACAAAAAAGCTAGTGTCTATTATAAGCAATGAATAGTTAGAAGAATCAGAGCTTTCCTCTAATGTGATTCGATTAGATTCACCTTCTATATCCATTCGTTGCCAAATCAACAAAGCTCCTTTCGATGCTCTTTACAATCCAGTTGTGGGTGTTAATATTATGTCTGCATCTTTTGCTCATGATTTATTGAAACACATGCCATTAACCCCAACAACAAAGCTGCTAAAAATACTTTTAGGACACATCCTCCCAAGTTTGGGAATTTTGTATGTTCTCCCTATCTAGGTAAAAGGAACTATGGTTCATTTGAGCTTCTATATCTTTGATATCATGGAGTTTGACCTATTGATAGGACAACCAATTGAAAGACTTATCCAAGAAGGACAAATGATGAAGTTGAATATAAGACATGGAAAAAACTTTAAACTTTCTATACCTATCACTCATTCTCTAAATGCTGAGACTGAGCCAATTCCCAAGGAAGACCCAATGGAGGAGGTTAAGGTTGCATCTCTTGATGACTTGATCGAACCCAACCTTAAAGATGATGCCTAGTTCTTCATCGAAGAGGAAGAAGAGGAAAATCCTATGGAGTCTGAACCTCTGGATGAATTGCTAGAACCACCTAAGCCCACCATTGAGCTTAAACCCCTGCCTTTTGGTCTTAGATATGCTTTTCTCAATAATGATTAGGATTCTCCCATGATCATAAGTGATAAACTCTCTCAGGAAGAATCCCTCCACTTGATAACTATCATGGGAAAGCATCGCTCTGCTTTTGGCTACTCGCTCCAAGACCTTAAGGAAATTAGCCCTGCTCTTTACACCCATTGCATCCCTACAGATTCTATACCTTCTAGGGAGCCACATTGTAGGCTTAACAATGCAATGAGAGAAGCTGTTAAGAAAGAGGTTTTGAAACTCCTACACACGGGATCATTTACCTCGTACCATACAGTGAGTGGGTTAGCCCTTTGAAGTTGTGCCTAAAAAGGGAGGCATGACTGTTGTTAAAAATGAAAAGAATGAATTAATCCCTCAAAGAACCATCACTAAATGGCGGATGTGTATTGACTACCAAAAACTTAACAAGGCAACAAAGAAAGATCATTTTCCGTTGGCCTTCATTGATGAAATATTGGAGCGACTAGCAAATTACTCTTTCTTTTGTTTCCTTGATGGGTATTTAGGTTATCACTAGATATCGATCCATCTAGATGACCAAAGCAAAACCACCTTTACATATCCATATGGAACTTATGCTTATTGTAGAATGTTTTTTGGACTGTGTAATGCTCTAGCTTCTTTTCAAAGATGCATGATGTCTATATTTTCTAATATGATTGAAGAAATCATGGAAGTTTTTATGAATGACTTTTCTGTTTATGGAAAAACTTTTGATGATTGTCTTGAAAATTTGGACAAGGTTTTGCAAAGATGTGAAGAAAAGCACTTAATCCTTAATTGGGAAAAATTCATTTCATGGTTAGAGAAGGCATAATGCTTGGACATTTGGTGTCCAAACGAGGGATTGGGGTAGATAGAGCTAAAATTGAAGTAATTGAACAGTTACCTCCTCTTATAAGTATCAGAGGGATCCATAGTTTTCTTGATCATGCGGGGTTTTACTACCGCGTTATAAAAGATTTTTCACACATTACTAGACCATTAACAAATCTTTTGGCTAAGGATGTTCCCTTTGAATTTGATGATGCATGCTTGAAATCTTTTAACATTCTCAAGAAAGCACTTATCTTTGCACCAATCATTCAACCCCCTGATTGGTCACTACCTTTTCAAATCATGTGTGATGCTAGTGATTATGCTGTGGGGGCAGTTTTGTGACAAACAAGAGATAAGAAGCATCATGCAATTACTTATGCTAGCAAAACTCCGACTGGACCTCAACTTAATTATGCAACAACTAAAAAAGAACTCCTGGCTATTGTTTTTGCTATTGATGAGTTTAGATCTTACTTAGTAGGAGCTAAGGTTTGATCATGCTGCTTTAAAATACCTGCTACTAAGAAAGATGCTAAACCTTGGCTTATAAGATGGATTTTGCTACTCCAAGAATTTGATTTAGAAATAAAAGATAAAAATGGAGTAGAAAATTATGTTGTTGATCACTTGTCTAGAATGCAGTTTGAAAATGCATAGGAACTACCCATCAATGATTCATTGCGGGATGACATACTCTTCAAGATCATGAAATCCGACCCCTAGTACGCAAATATTATCAATTTTATGGTTATAGATTATGTACCACCAGGGAAAAACAAAACAAAGCTCATCTGTGAAAGTCATCTCCACATATGGGATGAGTCATACCTCTTCAGAGTTTGCTCCGATGGCCTACTCAGAAGGTGTGTGCTGGCAAAGGAAGGCATTAGATGCCATTCATCACCATATGGAGGTCATTATGGTGTATTCTGCACTCATTTGAAGATCTAGCAAAGTGATTCTTTTGGCCAACCATGTATGAAGATATGAAGAACTTCATTCGGAGGTGTGGAGCATGTCAGAGGCATGGGAACATCAATTCAAGAGATGACATGCCACTCACCACCAACCTCTAGATCAAACTTTTTGATGTCTGGGGTATTGACTACATGAGACCGTTTCCAAAGTCGAAGAACTATGAATACATCTTGGTGGTAGTTGACTATGTCTCCAAGTGGGTTGAAGCCATACCATGTAGAGCTACTGACACTAAGAACTCCAAGAAGATGTTTGAAGAAATAAGATTTTCATGATTCAAAGTTCCAAGGATGGTGATTAGTGATAGAGACAATCACTTCACAGACAAGAACTTTCACAAGTACTTGTCAAGACATGGAATCCATTATAATGTCACTACTCTATACCACCCTCATACAAGTGGCCAAGCAGAAACATCGAACAAACAAATCAAGAATATTCTACAGAAGATGGTCAACAAGATGGCGACTACATGGAAGGATAGGCTACCCGATGCATTATGGGCTTACAGAACGGCCTATAAAACACTTGGGATGTCACCATATGAACTTGTCTATGGAAATATCTATCATGTACCTGTGGAGCTAGAATTCAAAGCTCACTGGGCCATCAAGTGATGGAAAATGGACTTTGAAGCTGCAGGAACCAAGAGGAAGATGCAACTCTCTAAGCTTGATGAATGACGTAAAAAAGCATATCATAATGCCAAGATATATAAGGAGAGAACCAAAAGATGGCATGACAAGAGGATCAAGAAGAAGGAGTTCACCCTAGGAGATAAGGTATTACTTTTTAATTCTAGGGTGAAATTATTTGGGCTCAGAAAACTTTGAAGTAAATGGGAAGGACCATTCAAGGCGATAAGTACTTCGTCACATGGAGCGGTAACACTTCAAAATGATGAAGTATGTTATTCAAGGTAAATGGCCACTGCCTCAAGATCTTTCTAGAACCTAAAAAACCACCCGAGGATTTGGATGAGGTAGATTTTCTGATTTTACCTTAGATTTACACCACTGCCATCCTCTTTTCATTTCATAGCGGATAAATATACTTTTCAGGATTAGAAACCGCCATGAGAAAAATCTCTATGGGAGGACACCATGTGGGACCGGCCGGTTCCACCTCTAGACTGGCTGGCCCCACTATCAGCCACCTCATGTCCAGTCAATTCTCATGTATTCTAGAACCTTCCCCACCACAATCCCACAATTTTTCGCTACATTCACATATTCCTTCGTTCTGAGACCTTATGGATAGATCTTGACCCCTGCTACAAGTTGTTCCCCCCTATATAAACGAGCCCCTACCTGCCTCCATAGCCATCCCATCAAAGCATTCCATCTCCAACAGCAGCAAAGCTCTCCTCCTCCCTAGTTCCAATGGCCGGTAGAGAAATCGTTGCCTTTGGATTTGATCTAAACAAGAAGCCTAATGCGCTTGTGCTGAGTGTCGTTCCTCTAAAAGAGATAGCTGCTATTCCCTCCAACCAATCTTACTTCGCTCAAGCCATCCACCGTCTGGTGATCTCTCCACCGCTTGCATGTCTACTTCTTGAAGGCAATCCACGCCAGCAAGATCCTCAGCTAGATGTCTCGAAGTTGATCAAAGTAATGAAGGAGATTAACCTCCTTCCTCCAAAGGGACACAAGGTATAGACCGGAGTGAAGACCAATAAGTTTGGGGATGTTACATGCATGAAGTATAAGTCAGTCACCCCACGTACAACCATTGATGGAGTCTGGGCTATGCCGGAGCAGATCAAGGTTGTTCCTCCCAAGGAGAAGAAGAGGAGGGTGCCATCAGCTATTCTAGAGAATGAGGAGAAGCACCCATAGATGACCATGGCACTCCTGTAGAAGAAGATTGAAGATCTTACTGATTTTGTTCATACCTTAGAACAGAGGATTGATGAAGAACACGTTCATCGCAAGAGCCTACAACAAGATGTAAACATTTTAAATCGTTATGTTACCAAGCCTAGGAAGTAAGAGTGAGATAGGTTATGATAAGGCACAAGTGGTTAGGTCAAGTGTTTAAGATCATATGTTTAGGTTAATCATTTAGCTCAGTTGCTAGAGTGGTTGAAGTTTGTGTTAGCTAGTCAAAAGTTTGTGCTTAGTTTTGATTGTGTAATAAAGTGCCTTATGATATCAATGGAATCTTGTTATTACCTGCTCTCTATTTCTTTTTGGCTATGTGTTTGTCTCCACATGTTGTGCATAAAGGTAAACATGAAACAAGTGTGGGAGAAGCATACCACGACAACAAGACAGAATTCGCTCGTGAAAATCATGAAATTTAGGAAGTAATGGACCAAGAACCATGTTGACCAAAGCTAGACCCGAATGGGTTTCGGGCTAGGCCACTCGGCCCACTACAGTGCCTCCTCGCCTCGTGCTTTGTCCACGGTCAGGTTTGTGGCCTATATGTTCTATTTTCACATGTTATACTTTCATCTCAAACCGAATAAAAAAAATCCTTTGATAAAACAACTTAAAACATGAGAAAAGATTATTTCAATCATGACTAAAGGATAGACTCACATAACTCTTTTCCTAGAAGTCTTGCTACTATTGGGAACTTATTAATAGGGACCCCATGCTGCTTAAGTTGTTGTGGAATGAGATATAGTAGAATAATAAGAACTTGATTCTTGATGTCTTGTTATTGGAGATTTTTTTTTCCAAAAAGTTAAAAGAATAGCTACACCTATCCTTTGTGGTAAGCAATGTCCTATGAGAGCCAAATATAATAGATTATGAGAAACCTTCTACATATACTACTTGCCATTGTATTGAGTTTGGTCAAACCTGTAACACCCTCAGTGTTACACCGTAAATCATTTAATAAACATGTCATGAGCATCATGTTTATGTGTTAATGCAAGTGATAAAGTGTGTAGATCAATTTCTATAACTCGAAATGATAAACTAAAATGCGGAGCGAAAGTTGATTTGATAGTCATGTTATATCACTTAGGGTTTAAAACAAATTTTTATAAAGCAAAAATGCTATAGAACATGTGTGTGATATTTTAATAAAATTTGAAGTACAAACTTTGTAGATGATAGTGAAATACTTGTGGTCAAAAAATGATATTACTAGCTAATATTTCCACTAGCTTAGAAATCGCAAATGGAAATCAAATTCAGCTCTAAAACTTATAAATTTTCAAGTCTGCCAACTGCTAGACATTGCTATGTTTAGCAATTTATTGTGAGAGATTGGGTTAAGTAGTAGGGTAGTATTATGGCTTGTTTTAGTAGCCTAATATACCCTCTAAGTTTTAGAAAAAGTGGTTTGGGGATTGGATCAACGGTTTAGACGTCTCGAACACTTTAAAATTCGTGCATAACATGAACTCGGGCCGTCTTCTTATGTAGGGCGCAGTCACCAGGCCATCCTGCCCGAACATCGCGGCGTCGGTGCTCTAGGTGCACGCATGCACGTGCATGTGGCCACGCTGGCCAGTTGCTGCTGCTGCAGCCAGGCCACTGTGGGCACGTCGCTAGCCACCAACCACGAGCCGCCGTGCCCACTGCTCACCTGCGCCTAGCCATCCTGCCACCGTGCCACACTGCTGCCGCTGCTGTCGCACCGCCTGGGCTTGGCCAAGGCTGGCCGCAGTGAGCCACTAGCCCTGTGCCCTGCTACTCTGCCTTGCACTACCGTTTGGGTGCCACCGCAGTCGCGCTGTGCTGTCGTCGCGTCCGCACTACCGGCACTACTCATGTCGCAACGCTGCCGCTGCTGTCGCATCATCACCGTGTCCGTGCTAATCCGCTACACCTCTATGCTTTTGCTATCCCTGTGCGTGTCGCCTCTGCTGCACGCACATGGGCGAGCCACCGTCGCCACGCCATTTATGGCACTGTGGCACACACATGTTGTCTGTAGTGCCAGTGCGTGGGCCTCCCATGCTGACCGCTCGCGTCCTACTAAGGTGTGGACGAGCCATGCCCAATGTCATGCCGTCTCTCTCTTTCCCTCTTTCTCCCTCTGTTTTTCGCCGTTGTCACGTCGTGTCATGGTGAAGCGAGAGAGCGAGCACCTCTCATCAATTCCTTGTGCTCACATCTCTATCTTCATGCCCCTCTCTAGCCGACCCACCCCACCTTGACTCGCATCATGCCAAGCTCCAATTTTGGAGCTTTGCCCACTGCCATGCCATTAAGGCCTATCACCGCACGCGTCGTGGCCAGTCTCCACCACTTCATCCCGCACCAATTCCACTACACCACTAGATAGCCTTGGCTCCCTCTTCGTCATGCGCATGCTAGTCGTAGCTCTAGTGCCACCTCCTCACCGTTAACGCGGTTGTGCCTTTGCGGTCTACCGTTCACCTCATAGTGCGCACGTGGCCAGCCTTGCTTGGGTCATCTCCGGCCAAGCCAGCTTCTCAACAAGGTCACTGATGAGTGGTCATTGCTCACCCGCTACCCCTACCACCTTGTCTTTGCTGTGGCTCACCTAAACGCCATCGCTATTGCTGTAGGGTGCCTGCCGTCATGGAGTGGTCCCTTTACGGCGTCTCGGCTCATGCAACCATCGCCCATCGTCTCGCATCAAACCCTAGGTGAGCGTTGGCCTCATAGATAGGTCAGTGAGGGTCTTGTGTGGTCAGCGTAAGTGCCAGTGCCACCGCTCACCACGCCAGAGCATGTAGGGATGGTCGAGGACCTTGCCGTTGAAAAGGGGAGAAAGATCCGAGGGTTCCGTTGCAAAGTTGTTTTCTATAGAAATAGTAACATGGACTATGGGTTATTTTGCTCATAGTCTAGGGGCATTTTTGGAAGAGTGTCAGCACGCGCAGGCTTCCTCGCCGTGGGCTACCTTCGTGCGTGGGCCGCGCTCGCCTGTGGGCCGCGTTGGGCCAAATTGAGTTTATCTTTTTTGTGGAGAATAGAAATAGCTTTTCATTTTAATTCTAAGCTAAACTTTGGTAAATCATATAGAATCATGTAGGTATCCAAAAATTGTGAAACTAATTTTGTTAGTTCCTAAAATTATGCTATATCTGTTGGTGTATTTAGTTCATATATATATATTTGTTGATACCAGGAACTATTAAATCATTTGAGAGTGCTTAATATTATTAGGTTAAATATTGTAGGAATTTTTGTTGCAATATTGTGATAGCTGTAGCTTTGAAAATTTTATAGTAGCTTCATGGTATTATTATGTGCTCACTGTAATTTTTGTAGCTTTAGAATAGACTTAACATAAGGGTAGTTAAATGCTCTTTGTTTAAAATATACATTAAATCTTTAGTAGAAATACATATATATCCTTCATTTGTAAAGCTAGGTATTTGTTAGTTAAATGTAACACCTCTAGTGTTTTGACCTAGCACTAAAACTTGACATGCCATCATATGCATTGCAAAGCATTCATAAAGTAGAAAATTTTGAATGCATTCACTAAATAAGCTTTATTTCATAAGTTGTTATTTTATGTGTGATGTGATTCAAACTTTAAATAAAGATCATGACCACAAGGGTCAAATTTCATGTGATCATGTGAGGCCATGTGTCATTTGACTCAAATAACCCTAATGGGCCATGTTACTGGTCAAAAATCAAAGTTAAAGTAAAAAGGTAAACAAATCAAATTTGAATTCAAATTCAAATCATAAAAGTCCTTTTTGCCCCGTTTGTCTAATTCAAAATCCATTTGGAATTTGGGGTTGTGACAAAAAGCAAAGTTAAAGATTATTTTATTAGGATCAACTTTGGTATTCAAAGTTTTTAAAGTTTACATATAAAATTTAGAGTAATTTTGAAGTGATTCAAATACTCAAATGCACCCCAAATTCAAATTTCAAAATGGAGGCAGAATTTGAAAATGTTCCTTGAAGCAAAGTTGTAGAGTTTGAAAAGTTGAGCAACTTTTATTTTTGGAGATTTTCAACTTCTTTAGAAAATTTGTGAGTAATTTGCAAAATTAATGCAGTGGCAATTCTGTAAATACTCCAAAATTGAAAATCAGCCGAGCACCACCTCTCTGCTTGCCGCCGGCGCCAGGCAGTTGTCGCCGCCGATCGATTTGCGCCGCTTCCTCGCATGTTGACACGCAGCTAGCACCGTGGCGAGCTCGTTCGTGCGCTGTCGATGCCAGACGTCCCCTTCCTGTCTATAAATAGCAGCAACCGCCCCCGTCGTATCTCGTTTTCCCCCTTGGCTCTACTCCACCGTTAGTTAGCTCCACCGCTCGCCGTAGCCACCGTCGAGCCACGTCCGTCGTGCCCAGCTACGCCAATGTGATCGCCTCTGCCTTGCGCTCCTCTTCAGCTTGCTCGCATTGCTTGGGTAGGCCAGAATCGCCCGGCGCAACGCCTTCTTCCTCGGAGCCAGCCAGAGTACCGCCACCATCGACCTCACCGTGGCCACATCGTTCCAGACCGTCTCTGTCTTCACCAAACGCACCGGCGTGATCGTGGTGAGCTACTAAACGTGATGCTCGCTTTGCTTTAGTCTCTACTACTTCGTTGTCAGGGTTACTCCATGCGCTGTCGTGCCCGTGCCGCCATGGCCAGCGTGGAGCTTCCGCCGGTGCGCCTGCTGCCGTTCTGAGGACTAGGATGGATTCGTAGGATGGTGTAGATCATTTAGGTGCGGTCTGCCTCGTCGGAGCATCGCCGTCGGTGCGTTTTGGGCCAGCCAGTGATGGCAGCGCCGCCGTGTCCTGTTATGTGTCACTGATGAGTGGAGTTGGGTTATCAGTGAGACAGAAAGAGAAGAACAGTAAGGTTTTGATATTTTCTAATTTTGAATAGTGCTGAATCTTTAGAAAGTTGTAGGAAAATAATCATAGCTCCAAAAATTCTGAACATTTGTGTGTAGCTTCTGTACATGTTCTAGTATGGTTTAAAAATATGAAACTTGAAGTTTGAATAAATTTTTAATGTTCAAATATTTAGTCCATTAATTGATAAATGCAATTTCCATGATTTTTGTAGGCCACTGTATAATTCCAAAAATTATGAAATTTGTTTTGGTACACTAATTTGTCATGAGGAAGCTTACATAAAATTTTGAGGTCATTTGGAACAAGTTCATTTTTGGGCTTATTTCCAAATTAATTCAAAAATAAATAAAAGCAAACCATAAGTGTTAGATTAGTGTTTGATCTTGTTTTGGTCATGTTTTGTGACTAGTAGGGTTTCAAGATTAGTTTGGTCAAGTCACATGTGTGATCCTTGATGGTAGATTTACAAGTTGGTTTTGTTGGCTTGCAACTGTACCGTGAAGAACAGTTGTATTCGAAGTGTTGTTATATTTCATGTACCATGATGGCATCATGTTTACATTATCATCATGTTAAAGCATATGTTATCATTTCGTGTAGAATCCGAGAGTGAAATGATTCTAGTTGAACAAGTTCTGGAAGAATCCCCGGTTGTCACGGGATTCGATAATTGTGGTACTAATCCGAAACCTGAGATCGTCAACGAAGGCAAGCCCCAGTTTATGCATTAAACCCTTACCTTGTTTACTTTGAAAAGTTTATCACCTATGTTACCTATTGCATTAAGTTGATTAATTCAAATGTTACCTACTTGATGCATTTCCTACCTTGTTAATTGTTTACCAT